>NC_066535.1:5453773-5471273 GCF_024679095.1 Eriocheir sinensis
ATATTTTTTTCTCTTGTCTGTATAAAAAATGTGGTGATTCTTTTTTTTCTCTTCGTCACATCTTTTTTTCCCTTTTTCTCCTCCTCCTCCTCCTCTTCCTGCTGCTGTAAGAGTGGTCGTGCTTGCGTGCGTGTGTTTTATGTTCAAGTCCAGCGGAATAGAATGTGTGTGTGTGTGTGTGTGTGTGTGTGTGTGTGTGTGTGTGTGTGTGTGTGTGTGTGTGTGCTGACCGGCTGCTGTTTTGCTTGGTTTAGAATTTATAAGTTTTAGGAGTGCACGTGTCTCTGTGTGTATCTTTCTGTATATGTGTCTGTGTGCGTGTGCGTGTGTATGTGCGTGTGTGTGTGTGTGTGTGTGTGTGTGTGTGTGTGTGTGTGTGTGTGTGTGTGTCGATACCATTTTCGTTTTCTCTTTTAAGCCTCTCCCCATTTTCCCTTACGAACCCAACTCACTTTCCTTTCAAACTCATACCTATACAGTAAACCCATCACTCTCTAACCCCTTTTTCCTTATCCACCTCCTCCTACTCCTCCTCCTTCTCCTCCTCTTCTTCTCTCATTCATTCCCTCCCAATCCATCAGGCGCTTCCCCCCGTTTCCCCCTTCTCCCTCCCTTCCAGTGCTCCTCCTGCCCCTTCTCTCTCCGCCTCTGCCCCTTCCCTCACGCCATCCATCGCTCACCATCACCACCTGACCATTCCCTTTAGAACATCTCCTTCAGTCTCTCCCATTTTTACTCGTGTCTTTATCGCTCTCACGGGTAGTTGCTTCATTTTCTTTGCCCTGTTTCTCTGTATCTCTCTGCTACTGTTTTTTCTGTCGATTTAGTTAAAGAGATAGTCATGTATAGACCCGGAGAGACATATAAAGAGACGTAGGTTTATTAAGACGAAAAATACGGACGAACGGACAGGCAGAAAGAACGGACGGATGGACAGAGGGAAACACGGACACAAACACACACACACACACTCACACACACACACACACACACACACGCAGACGTACACGCGCACACCATTATTCATCCTTACCTAATCAACACGCCACATCAATTCTCATCTCCCGTGTGCCCGTCTCGGAGGACAAACCGACTCGCCTCGCTCGCAAACGCACACGCACACGCACACGCACCCCCCCACACAAACACCCACCCACACCCTCACAAAGGACACAGCGACAGCGTTGCTCGGCGAAGTTGACGCAGAAGATTACTCACTTCGGCACACACCCATCCGCCCTTATCCTTCCTCCCTCCCTCTCTCCCTCTCCCCCCTCCTCCCTTTTCCTCCCTCCCTCCCTCTCTATTTTCCTCCTCTCCCTCCACCTGCGACAATCGGGTCTGACACTTTTAAATTGGGCGTTACAAAGGAGGAGAAGGAGGAGGGATGGGGGCGGTGTGTGTGTGTGTGTGTGTGTGTGTGTGTGTGTGTCAGGTGGTCAGTTCGGCGAATCGTGTGATGTCTCTGTAAAGGTTTTCATGGCTAAGGTTATGTGATATTAATTTATGAGACAAGCTTCACGGATACCAGTTCTTCTTTATCTGCTTTATTATTTTTTTCTTTTTTTCTTCTTTTTCTTTTCTTCTTCCTCTTCTTGTTCCTCGTGTTTTTTTCTATTACTTCTATACTACTACTACTACTACTACTACTACTACTACTACTACTACTACTACTATTACTATTACTTCTAGTTCTTGCTATTGTTCTTGTTCTTCTTGATCTTCTTGTTCTTCTCGTTCTTCCTCCTCTTGTTCGTGTTGTTGTTGTTGTTGTTGTTGTTGTTGCTCTTCTTCTTCTTCTTTTTCTTCTTTTTTCTTCTTCTTCTTCTTCTTCTTCTCGTTGTTCCTCCTTTTGTTCTTGTTCTTCTTGTTCTTCTTGTTCTTGTACTTGTTCTTCTTGTTCTTGTTCTTGTTCTTTTCTTCTTCTTCTTTTTCTTCTTCTTGTTCTTCTTCTTCTTCTTCATTATCATCATCAACATCAATCATCATTATCATCATCATCCTTTTCTTCTTTTTCTACGCCTTCTTCTTCTTCAATTCCTCTCCTTTTGCTTCTCGCTCTCGTACCCTTTCTACTCTCCTTTCGGCTTTCTAGGAGGAAAAGGACCAGAGGGAAGGGGAGAAGCAGCTTACGAGGGTCATGATGGGAAACGTGCAGTGGGATGCATATAATCATCTAATTTATCCTTGTTAGGTACTGGGAGCTATATAGGGTTGTGGCAGCGATGGTGGTGGAGGTGGTGGTGGAGGTGGTAATGGTTGTGGTAATAATGCCGAGTAAACGTAGCGAGGAAATGAGGTGGCGAAATGGAACGTTGGTTGGGATTTGTAGTAGTAGCAGTAGTGGTGGTAGTAGTGGTAGTGGTAGTAGTAGTAGTGGTAGTAGTAGTAGTAGTATGAGTCTACGATGCAATACAGATAAGCACGGGAAATAAACGATAAAAGGCTAACTGGCACCCGATAATTTTGGCTGTAAGGAAGTTTGGTGAATTCTAGGAAAGGAAACGAAGGGAAACTATTTACTGAGAAGGACTAATGCTGCAATCGTCTCTGGGAAAACAATCAATACGGAGGCTGAAGAAGGGGGAATGGGGATGAGGAGGAAAAGAGGGAAGAATACAGATAAAGAGGGGAAAAAGGATGAGGATTTTAGATGGAGGAGGAAAAGAAAAGGAAGAGGAAGAGGAAGGCGAAGAAGAATGGAGAAAGAGGTGAGAAGGTGGTGTAGATGATAATGATGATATATTAAACAATAATGACCAATGATAATGATGATACTAATAATAAAAATACCGAACGATGATAAATATGATGTTTCTGTTCCTAATGATGCTGCTGCTATGTAAAATAATGATGATGATGATGATGATGAGAATGATGAGAGAGAGAGAGAATGGATGAAAGGGGTGTAGTAGAGGTTGCCCGCATCCCACGACTAACATTGCATCACAAAAAGAAAAGAAAAAACGAAGAGGGAGAGGAGGAGGACGAATAAGACGGGGAGGGGGAGGAGGAGGAAGAGCAAGAGGAGGAACAAGGGGCGGAGGGAAAAAGAGGAGGCGGCGAAGCAGGAAGTAGGTAGAACGATAAGAAATAAGACAATGGCAGAAAACAAAAACAAAAAAAAAAGCATGTACAAAAACAACAGCAGCGCTCGTACCGTACTTTTTCCCATCGGCTTTCAGTTAAGAGCTCTGGCGCATCTTCTTCTTACCCCTGAACTCCGCCCCATCACAAACACCAAGAAGGAGCGGCAGAGGAGCAGAACCAAACTCTGTTATCTACGGTGCGACGATTACAAACCAACGCGGAGTAGCGGGACGAGATGGGCGGGCGGGCAGGTGGACTTAACCGGGGGAGAGGTGATGCAAGGGAAGAAGGGGAGGGAAAAGAACGGAGGGAAGGGAAGGGAATGGAATGGATGAGAAGGGAAGGGGAGGATGTAAGGAAGCAAAGGGAAGGGAAAGGAAGGGAAGAGAAGGGAAGGGGAGGATGTAAGGAAGCAAAGGGAAGGGAAGGGAAAGGAAGGGAAGAGAAGGGAAGGGGAGGATGTAAGGAAGCAAAGGGAAGGGAATGGAATGGATGAGAAGGGAAGGGGAGGATGTGAGGAAGCAAAGGGAAGGATGGAGTAAGGACGAGTGGGAGGGGAGGGTGAAGAACTGAGTGAGGGATGAGGGAACCAAACTGAAGGGTGGGAAGAAGAGAGGTTGGGAAGGAACTGTCAAGGAAGAAGGGAGATGTAGGAGAGCAGGAGAGGGATGTAGGATGGAAAGGAAGGGAAGAAGAGGGAAGATGAGAACGAACGGTGAAGAAGCGAGGGAGGGAGGTAGGGAAGCAGGGGACGCATGGAGAACGCCGGCGTGAGCACAAACCCCTGTTATTAGTGGCCAGACAGAGGTAGCGGCGCGGGGGAGCTAGGCAGCCTGACGCCACTGCTAAGTTACGGTGGGCTAGCTTGTGATGGATGTGTGTGGGGCGACGGGTGACGGGAGGCGGGTGACAGCTACGTACATTAGCGGAGAAAGCGGTAAAGAATGGGATGACACACCCACCCACACCCCCACACAGACACACACAAACACACACACACACATCTAAATCCATCTACGGTGTCATATCCACCCACTCCACCGGATGAGTCGTGAACCAAACAAGAATGATCGATAATTACTGAGAACTCGTGCAAATCAAGTTGGAACGCACATTAAAATATATACTCTTATGAGCTTTATATTGATGCTGAATATGTAAATTGATGATCAATTATTGGATGTTTATGAAGTAAGTGCCTCCTTGTAAATCTCCTCCTTCATTAATCCTTCTACCAGAGTTGGAATGCTTAAGACACGCTCATCCTTCTCCTCTTGCTCCTCTTCTTCCTCCTCCTCCTCCTCCTCTTTTTTTCTTTCTATACTGGACGGGGAATTTCTAAGCCCCCCTCCTCCTTTTCCTCCTCTTTTTTTCTCTTCTTCTATACTGGACGGAGAATTTCTAAGCCCCTCCTCTTTTATTTCTCTCCTTCTATACTGGACGGAGAATTTCTAAGCCCCTCCTCTTTTTTCTCTCTCCTATACTAGACGGAGAATTTCTAAGCATCCCCATTTTCCTCCCCTTTTCTCTTTCTGCTATACTGGACGGAGAATTTCTAAGCCCGATCCCACTCTATTTATGCCCCTTCTTTTAGGCCCTCTCTCCGCCTTTTTTTCTCTCTCCTTCGATATTAGACAGAGAATTTTCACTCGACCGCCTCGTCTCCAGCCCCTTGCCAGGCCCTCCCTCATCTTTAACGCGGCTGGCGGCGAGGCGAAGACCCAGTTCCCGCGGCAAACTCCTGCAGACGCCTCAAAATTGCCTGCTCACTAACTTCCATACGCGCCAAGTCCAAATAACCGGCCCAAGCACGCTCGATATGTCTTGAAATACCTGCCGAAATATTACTTGGAGTCCATCCCCCTTTCCACCTCTCCTCCTCCTCCTCCTTCTTCATCTTCCTCCTTCTCCTCCTTCGTATTCCATCTCCAATATCATCAGCATCCTCCACTTCCTCCTCCACCACAACAACCCCGACCAACACACAAATATATTCTCTCTCTCTCTCTCTCTCTCTCTCTCTCTCTCTCTCTCTCTCTCTCTCTCTCTCTCTCTCTCTCTCTCTCTCTCTCTCTCTCTCTCTCTCTCTCTCTCTCTCCGTTCACTCCTCCCCATCAACTCTTATTTATTCCTCCACTTTCCACCTTCTCGTCTACTATCAATGCTGGGTTTTATGATATTCCTCCTCCTCCTCCTCTTCCTCCTCCTCTCCTTCCCTTCCTCCTCCTTCTTCTACCGTTACTATCGTCATCATCACCATCACCTTTCTACCGGCCTCCCCCCTTACTCTTCCTCCTCCTCCTCCTCCTCCTCCTTCCCGCCCCCTTCAGCGTCCCTTGTTCGACGACTTCTCTCCCTTCGTCCAGCCGGGGAGGACCATGTTACTTGTATACAGATGCCCGACACGCCCTTCCTCTTCCTCTGCAGTGATGAGGCTCTTGTTGCGCGTCTCTCTCTCTCTCTCTCTCTCTCTCTCTCTCTCTCTCTCTCTCTCTCTCTCTCTCTCTCTCTCTCTCTCTCTCTCTCTCTCTCTCTCTCTCTCTCTCTCTCTCTCTCTCTCTCTCTCTCTCTCTCTCTCTCTCTCTCTCTCTCTCTCTCTCTCTCTCTCTCTCTCTCTCTCTCTCTCTCTCTCTCTCTCTCTCTCTCTCTCTCTCTCTCTCTCTCTCTCTCTCTCTCTCTCTCTCTCTCTCTCTCTCTCTCTCTCTCTCTCTCTCTCTCTCTCTCTCTCTCTCTCTCTCTCTCTCTCTCTCTCTCTCTCTCTCTCTCTCTCTCTCTCTCTCTCTCTCTCTCTCTCTCTCTCTCTCTCTCTCTCTCTCTCTCTCTCTCTCTCTCTCTCTCTCTCTCTCTCTCTCTCTCTCTCTCTCTCTCTCTCTCTCTCTCTCTCTTCAATCTGCTCCTGTTTATCTGCTTTGAAGTATTCATAAGTGTTCCGTTTCGTCGTTTTTATTTTTTCACATTTTCTTTATTTTTTTTATTTTTTTCTTTCCTTCCGGTTCGTTTTTTTCATTTTTCGTTCCCGTTTTACTCTCCATTTCCAACACTCATTTCCTTCCTTCTTCCTTCCACTAATATAACCCCACCCTTCCTCTGGCAATACTCTCCCTTGACCGCTTCCTGTTCCTCCTCAAACCTCCTCCTCCTCCTCCTCCTCCTCCACATAACCCTGTCTTTATCACCTTTCTCCACTCCACCAATCCTCCTCAACCTTATCCCCTCTTGACCCTCTCCTCTTCTAGTCTCTATCTCCCCTCTTCTTCTCTCCCTTCATTCTTCTTCTCCCTTTGCCTTATCTTCTACTTCTTCCTTCTCCGCTTCCTCTTTCTTTACACTGATTTCACTCGTTGTCCTCTTCTATTCTTTTTCCTTTCACTTATCTATAGCTTTCTCCCCTTTTATTCATATTCTACTTTCTCTTCCTCTAATTCATTCAGTCTTCTCTCCCTTCTCCTTCCTCCTCCTCCTTCTTGTTTTACCCAGCTAGTCTTCTTCCTTTTCTCCCCATTCAACCTTCTCTTTTTCCATTTCATTCAATCTTCTCACTCTTTTCCTTCTCTTCCTCTTTTTTTTCTTTTACCACCTAATCTTCTCCTTTTCTAATTCTACCTTCTCTTACTACCTTTCTCCCTCCTCCTCCTCCTCCTCCTCCTCTTCATACCTCCCGGAAACAAACTTCCTCCATCCGCTTCTCCACACAGGACGCGGACCGGCGGGCGAGACTGACCAATTACCTCGACACACCTGAGTTTTCCGCGCAGGTTAGTTCTATTTTTTTCTCCCACGTTCAGTAATACACGCATCTCTGTTTTCGGTGCCTGTGTGTGTGTGTGTGGGTGCGTGTGTGTGTGTGTGTGTGTGTGTATGTGTGTGTGTGTGTGTGTGTGTTCTGTTCTTGTCTGTTTTCCTTTCTTTGTCTGTCTGTCTGTCTGTCTCTCTCTCTCTCTCTCTCTCTCTCTCTCTCTCTCTCTCTCTCTCTCTCTCTCTCTCTCTCTCTCTCTCTCTCTCTCTCTCTCTCTCTCTCTCTCTCTCTCTCTCTCTCTCTCTCTCTCTCACGTACACTTGTCATCGTGTCTCCTCGTTCTTTTTCTTATATCAATTTACGTGCCTTTACCTCCCCTACTCAACCAATACACCTGCTCTCTCTCTCTCTCTCTCTCTCTCTCTCTCTCTCTCTCTCTCTCTCTCTCTCTCTCTCTCTCTCTCTCTCTCTCTCTCTCTCTCTCTCTCTCTCTCTCTCTCTCTGTCCCCCCCTCCCCCCACACACTTGAGCCTTAAAGAAGTGTAGCCGCAAAAACGTGAGAACGAAACTACTTGAGCGAAAATCCTCCCGTCGCTGCTGCCGTGCCTGCCTTCTGTCTCTCCACCTGCCCATCACCACGAGCCGCTGCTGAAGACGCCTGTTCCTCCTCCCCTCCCACGTTCCCTTCCCCTCTCTCCTCGCCGGGGCAGGTGTAGAAATAACCGCAATCAGCATCTTCACCACCAGCAGGACAAGGCCTTTCCCATCGTTTTCTTATTTCTCACTGTCTGATGTTAAGTGTTGTAATCTATCTAGCTCCGGGAAAGGTTTTAATGTCATTTTGTCATTTCTCCCCCCCCCCCCCCACCCACACACACCCACACACACACACACACACACACACTCTGGTTCAATCTCGGCCCTGACTTTTACGATTCGTGGGTTACCTCAATCACACACCGCTCGGGGAAGAGGAAATAGCTCGCCGTAAGTCATCTGTTCATTAAATCTTATTGCACCTGCCTTAAACATTTGAACGCCTGACGAACTAGAGGAAATAGCTAGTCGCAAGTCGCGGTACACCCCCCAATCTCAGTGCACACCTGCTTAAATCTGACGACCCTGACGACCTTAGAGAAAATAGCTTGCCGTAACTCACAATAAACCAGGCTGAAAGATACAAGCGAACACCTGTCAAGCTAGGAGAATTATACATGTGTCCGATGTCTTTCCTCTCAAACAAGGGAATTAACAGACATTATGAACACCTGTTGCGATTGTTTGCCTGAAGTTCATCCGTGTACCTCGCTAGCTTCCCGTGATTTAGATTCAGTGACAGAGACATATTCCCAGGTGGTCAGCGAGTGGTCTTGATACATCCCCGTGATTTGTGGTGATTTAGTGTTGAATGTAGAGGAAAAATCACCCTTCATGGTACTCCTGTTGTTGTTGTTTAAGAGTGGAGAGTAACGGGAGGAGGAGGAGGAGGAGGAGGACTGAAGGAGTGGTGCACGGTGAATTATTCTTTATGTTACTGCCGTTATTGTTTAAAGGTTACTGTGAGAGAGGTGGAAGTGAAAGACAGGAGTGACGGAGGACTGCAGGAGCAAGGGGGTGACATTAATATATCCTCTTAATCTCTTAATTATTGATCTGTGGTGACTCAACGTGCGGGATGGGAATAGTGAATCATTCTTTATGTTACTGCCGTTATTGTTGCTGTGAGCGAGGAGGGTGAGGTGGAGGAGCGCGGAGATGAATGGTGATTTGTAGAGAGTGACAAGCTAGAAACGACCAATCAACGGACTCTGAGGATGCTCCCACGGCCCACTGACCCAAAGACACAAATCCAAAGTGAAAGGCAGATGGATGGATGGGCAATGAAGGATATGGAGGCAAACAGAAGCACAGCACACAGAGAAAAGACAAACAGGAAACAGGTAAGCGAACAGACTAATGGACATCCACACACAAGCATACAGACGTACAGATAGACACAAAGCACTGAAGGCTATAAGGCAGACAGATCCATCACGTACAGGCAGCAGAGAGACAGGTAAGTGGACAGACTGATAGACGTTGACGTACAAACATACATACATGAGACAGACAGATAGACGCAAAAAGACCTATACGTACAAAAAAATCGACAAATTCCACACGGGTTTAACCATTCCACGTCCCACCCTACCATCACCACCATTACCATCCCCGAGAGCCAACACACACGCACGCCTCTCTCTCCCCCCCCACACCCACACCCACACCCACACAGTCCCTACACGCACTCCCTACACACCAGAGAGCAACACAAGAGTGGCTTGGTGAGTCACGCCAATTTTTACAACCACAACACATGAGTTGCCGCCTGAGTCACGCTTACTCACGTCTATACGTAAAACCACATCATGATAATATAATGTTCCCACAAGATGACGACATCGTAGGAAAATAACTTCACAATGACTTTTCTTGTCACCTTAAATCTTAGTTGTGATCTGTTATTGTTTTCCTCAGACTGTGTATCTTTGTAATTGCCTTAATGTGCATCATTCGGTAGACGTAGCTCTGTCTCGTTGGGTAATTAAGTGCCTGTCAGTATAGTATCTACGGTGTCTAGTTAAGGTTTGCTTGTCTTCGTGCCTCTGTAGTTCTGTTGATACGTATTTCTGTGTTCGTATCACTGAGCCTGTGTCTGGCTGAGAAAGTTCACCTGTAATTGCGTTGTTTACGTGCGGTCCTAACGGCGATAGCTTGCAGCCATCTAGATTAAGTGGCAAAGTGACAGGCTTGCAGGCAGTCAGTGTGCAGTCTTAGTGTAGCCTTGTGGTTTGTGGCGGTTCAGTGCGATGGACGTACAGAACACAACGAGTTTTAAGGTCAGATGAGTTTATTTATTCAGTGAATTAATATTTCTCTGTTCGTGGCTCCGTACCTGCGTGTGTCTCGTTTGGTAGCTATATGTGTCTGCCGGTGCGGTGTTTATGGTGGCACTATAGGTTTCCAGGCCAGGCAGGAGCCGGCATACGCCCCGCCCAAGGCCACGCAGAGTGAGGGCGTGACGGGCAACGCGGACGCGGCTTCCGCTCGACGCAGCAGTAAAGTACAAAGGCAGCCACCGTCACCCACTCCAGGCGATCCAGCCGATGACGGCCCCGCGATCCTCCCCTGCTCCACCGACACCTAACCTCACTCGTAACGGGTCTTGACCCCCTGTCTCAATGATTCACAGGGCAGTAGACAGATTGGCTCGTGAATGATTGAGTAGACACGATTAAACAGTGAAAGGGAACGAATCAAGTAAAATAAAATATAACAGTTTATTCATAATCGACTGAATGAATGAAAAAATCAATTTTAATTTTAATTTTACGTCCTGCCTGCCCTACCTAACTACCTAAATACCTCCCTCTCTAGCATCCTACCTTCCCAGCTACGTAACATTCTCTGATGAATAAAAAGGTGAACTGTTACATATATAAGATAATGGAATAAACTAAACCTTGAATACACGAGAGCAGCCTCTTATCCGCTGTGGCCTAACCTGTGTCCCGCCGCCTGGCTTCTGCTGCATCATGGAACGGCGTGAGGCGTGCTACGGCTGACCCTTGCCGACCCTCCCCACGGCACACTGACTGATTCTCAACCCGCTGCTGCATAGGGAAGAAGGGACCTGTACCCTATTCTTTTAACCCACCCTCGATGATGATGGTTTATTCACTCATGTCCGTAACCTTGAACTTTGCCTAAACGTTCACGTACTCCACTCGCTGCTAACAAAAGGGTAGATACGTAAGGAGCTTAACTATAACCCGACTCAGCTATGGAGTCAGTTTGGGAGGGGTCCGCTCGGGGAGTTCCCTGGCCATAGCGTTGCCAAATCTTATATATGATACACAACTTCAAACAGTACTTGATGACAAATGAGGGAGAGTGTGATGTAATGGGGGTGATGCGGCAAGGCTGTGAAGAGGTTTGTTATATATGTAGTCTACTAGATTCTCAACAATCTAAAGGTGTACAAATAACTTTTGGAGTCGATTCGGGTTCATTGTTTCGTTGCGTACTTTTCCCCCTACCAGGTCTTCTCCCCGTGGCTCAGACTACACTTGCCTCGCCTCCTGTACGCACTCGTCTGTTCTGCTTAATAAAGTCTTAAGAAGAAGGTTATGTCCGTATTCTGATATCACCAAAAGGTTCGTGCCCCGCCCAAACTGATTACATATTTGTGTCGGACAACAGTCATTTTTAATCCTAGAAAAACAACTTCGGTGATGGCGTCTGAATATACATCTTTATCCTGTAGTATGTTCCCTAGAGCTCGCTTAATTGCTTTTTCTTTGATTAAGGGTAAAGGGAATAGAGGTGAGATCTCATGGGGAGAAGAACGCAATAAAAGTGAATTGAAAATAAGGTAAAAGTGTAAAGGGTTAATATTAGAGTGGGAGAAGGGAACAATATAAAGAAAAAGAAGAGAATAAAAGGCAGAGTAAAAAAACAGAGATGGGAAGAGGGGAGGGAGACAAAAAAAGGGAGAATAAGGGGGAGACATGGCGGATAAAGGAAGGGAGTAAAAGAGGAAGAAGAAGAAAGGATGGAAGTGGAAGTGTGGCAGAGAAGAGAGGAAAGAAAGGAAGGGGACAGGGAGAGGAAAGAGAAAGATGTGAGATAGAGGGGAGGAGGGGCAGGAGGGAGAGATGGAAGAAGAGGGAGATACTGCAGAGGGGTGGAAGGAGGAAAGGAGGAATAATAGCACTCGAGGAAAGGAAGGAGAGAGAGAGATGGAAGAGGGAAAAGGGAGGGATATTTCCGGGATGGTAGAGGGGGAAGGAAGGAGGGAGAGATGGAAGGAGGAAAATGGGACATAATTAAGAGATCGGAGGGAGGGAGGGAGGATGAGAAGAAGGGTGGAAGGGAAGGAGGGATGTTGTAGGTGGTCTATGTATGTCTGAAGTGACGACACCCAGATTTTAAAGAGACATCCGGCCTGGTCTGACGGAGGAGGAGGAGGAGGAAGAGGAGGTGGAGGAGGAAGACAGGAAGGAAGGGAGGGAGAGAAGACCTTGAACCTTCTCCTTCCTTCCTCTTTTCTTGTCTCTCTCTCTCTCCACCTCTTCTCTGATTACAGGTACACGCGCCAACCCCTCTCCCCCCTTCTCTCTCTCTCTCTCTCTCTCTCTCTCTCTCTCTCTCTCTCTCTCTCTCTCTCTCTCTCTCTCTCTCTCTCTCTCTCTCTCTCTCTCTCTCTCTCTCTCTCTCTCTCTCTCTCTCTCTCTCTCTCTCTCTCTCTCTCTCTCTCTCTCTCTCTCTCTCTCTCTCTCTCTCTCCATCACTCAAAATATCTTTCCTTTCCTCCTCCTTCGTACCTTCATTCATCTCCCGCGCCATCTCGCCTTTCCCAGCATCCCTCTCAGCATCCTTTTGGCCTTGGGAAATACGGGAAAAAACCTTATCCACGTGTTCCCCCTCTTAAATAACTTCCTCACCTTATTTTTTCCCTCTTTATACCTTATCCTGTCTCTCCTTCAATTGTAGCCTTCCTTTGCTTTACCACCCTCGTTATTATAGCTAAGCACGCGTTTCTGTCTCTCCCTCTCTCTCTCTCTCTCTCTCTCTCTCTCTCTCTCTCTCTCTCTCTCTCTCTCTCTCTCTCTCTCTCTCTCTCTCTCTCTCTCTCTCTCTCTCTCTCTCTCTCTCTCTCTCTCTCTCTCTCTCTCTCTCTCTCTCTCTCTCTCTCTCTCTCTCTCTCTCTCTCTCTCTCTCTCTCTCTCTCTCTCTCTCTGTTTCCCTCTAGTGTTTCCTTCCGTCACGTCTGGCCAGGCTTCACCGACTCCACCACACCTGTATGTACAAGCCTGCCTCCAAACACACATACCTACACACACCTACAGCTTCCTCCTCCTCGTCCTCCTCCTCCTCCTCTTCCTTCTCCTTTCAGTCTACCGTCTCCTTTCGTCTTTCTTGTCCGTTGTTCTCCTCCTCCTCTTTGGTGTCCTTGTCTCACGCGGCTGTCTCTTCTCCCTTCCCCCACCATTTTTCTGTACATCCTCCTCCTCCTCCCCATCGTCCTCGTCCTCCAACTCTTTCTCCCATCTTTCTTTTCCCTCGTTCTTTTCCGCCGTCTTCGTCCTCGCCTCACGCAGCCGCTCCCTCGACCCGCGAATAAAAAAAGGGGAGTCACGCTTCTCAGTTACTTATTTCAGGGGTTTCCGTCTCCGTGTCTCGGCCTGAGCCTTTTCGTCTGATTGCACCGCATTCCTCGACTGCCCACGCGAGGATCTCTCTCTCTCTCTCTGTCTGTCTGCCTGTTTGCTTGTCTGTGTCTGTCTGTCTGTCTGTCCGTCTCTGTCTCTCTCTCTCTCTCTCTCTCTCTCTCTCTCTCTCTCTCTCTCTCTCTCTCTCTCTCTCTCTCTCTCAACTAGAGTAGAAATGCAACGTTTTGGAGCCTTCTGATTAATGTAAAATCACTTAGGTTTAAGGACAGACCACCAAGTCTGGACCATGGGGTCTGCGTGGTCTGATTTTCTATGTAATTCTATGTAAAATTCTCTCTCTCTCTCTCTCTCTCTCTCTCTCTCTCTCTCTCTCTCTCTCTCTCTCTCTCTCTCTTATTCTCCTCTCGTATTACAACCCTCGAAGAATGGGAAAAAAAGGAGAGATATTACATGTGTTCCCACGGACACCACACACACACACACACACACACACACACACACACACACACACACACAATAGTAATCGAATTCCTTACTGCTGCTGATGATGTTGATGATGATGATGTTTGCTATTTTTGGTATGTGGAGTAGTTGAGTTTTTTCTCCGTTTTTTTGTTTTTTTGTTTCAGTTATATTCTTCTTCCGTCCTTGAGGTTCGTGATGGAGTATTGAGTTTTTTTTTTTTGCTTTATGTTTGAATGTATGTGGTTTTACGGCACTTTGTCACCTCTGCCAACTATACCGTCGCCGCAATCACCATCACCACTCACCGCCACCCACCACCACCACCTCCACACCACCGCCACTGTCACCGCCACAATCACCACCATTTCCCGCTCCAGCGACCGCCATTTCGGATTCTGATTTAGAAGTAATATTATAGGAATCTGTCCACTTTGAGATTTATACGCACACCAGCCAATCTGCACACACACACACACACACACACACACACACACACACACACACACACACACACACGTACACACATTCACGCACGGAAAAACTTCAACAACAATTGCCAGTCAACGAAATCCACTACCATTATCACCACCATCACAATCATCACCATCACCATCACCATCACCACCACCCCCGCCATCACCATCATTTCTCTCGATAACGAACGGTTCCTCTTTCTATTTTTCCATTCTTTTCTTTCCTTCCTGAATTTTTGCCTCCTTTTCAAAGTCGACCGTTCAAAAGACTATAATTGAATCGACCATCAGCCTTAAAACTGCATAAAGTCTTTTTCTCCCCTTTTTTTCATATTCCCCATCAACATTATTATCCACCTTTTTCTCCCCCTCTCTTTTTCTTCTCCTCCGACTCGTATCTACTTTCTTCCTCTCCCCCTTCCGGTCTTCTCCATAATTGCCTTTCTTCCTCCATTTTCTTCCTCGTTCCAAATTCTTCCACAAATTCACGTTTTCCTCACTGCTTCACCCTTTTTCAGCTTATTTCAATCCTTCCCTCCCGCCCTCCCGCCCTCATCATCCAATTTTCTTCTGTAAAAGCTCCCATTTTACTCTAGTGTTCCCGACTCCTCCTCGTCCACCAATTCCGGGGCGATATTCCTTCCCTTCCCTTGATCGTCGCTGGAAAGATTCTTTATTTTAACACTCACTCCTCTTCATCTAATTCCCTTCCCTTTAATCGCTTGCCCATTGCGGTCCTCTCTCTCTCTCTCTCCCTCTCTCCACTGCCTGCCTCTTCCACCCCGAGTCAAGTCCACGAGGAAGTTAGCGCTAAAGTCAACACACCTTCCGAGGACGGTGACTTTGAACGGGAGCGATTTACTTCCTCGAGAGCGTGTGTCTGTGAGTGTGTGTGTCTGTGAGTGTGTGTGTCTGTGTGTGTGTGTGTCTGTGAGTGTGTGTGTCTGTGTGTGTGTGTGTGTGTGTGTGTGTGTGTGTGTGTGTGTGTGTGTGTGCTTACCTGTGGCCGAGGGTCCTTGGTTTGCCGCGATGAGGAGCACCTTATGAGAAAGAGAGAAGTAGAGAGTGAATGAAAATAAAGAAGGGACGCAACGTTAAAGGAGAAGAGAGTAGAAGAAGAGAAGGGACAGCACGTAACGCGACTAAAGGAGGAACCGACATTACGAGCAAGGAAGAAAGAGCAAAGAGAAAGAAGAGAGGGAGACATAAGAGGATTAATGGGAGAGCAGCGGCGTGATATTAGCCAAAAAAGAATTAAAAGAACAGAGGAGAGGAAAAGGGAGGGACATGACGAGAATAAAAAGAATGGTAAAATGAGCAGAGATATAAAAGGAAGACCAGGCAGACATTAGTATTAAACGAGAGCGTCATAATCTGAGCAAGTAAGAAATTAGGAAAAAAGAGTAAAAGGTCACAAGAGAGAAAGAGAGAGAGGCAGACGCGACATGACTAAAGAAGAACGTGACACAACATAAGCAGGAAAAAAACCCACAAAAAAGAAGAGCAAGGAAGATGTAAGCGGACTAAATGAGAGTGACATAACATTAGCCGGGAAAAAAGAGCAAAAAAAGAAGGTGGAAGAGACGCAGACTTAAGAAGGCCAAAGAAGGAGGAGAGAGGGAGGATGACGTTCATGATGCAGATGGTGAGAGGACGCAGATGAGGACGAAGGACAGAATAGTGATGCTGGTGCGAGATGAATTATGCTAAAGAAAAAACAAAACAAGAAGACACGTTGAGACTTAAAAATGCACACTATGGTAATATAAACACAAAAAAAGCATGATTAGAAACCTTCATAAACAGAGAGAAACGATGCTAAACGGACAAAAAAAAAAGAGAGGAAGACAATTAGACTTAGAAATGACCACTAACTTAACAAAAAAATGCACACTATGGTAATATACACAAAAAACAGCATAATTAGAAGCCTTCATAAATAGACACAAACGATGGTAAACGGACAAAAAAAAAGAGAGGAAGACAATTAGACTTAGAAATGACCACTAAATTAACAAGAGCACAAGAACAGCATAATTAGAGGCGTTGACAAATAGAGTGAGAAACGCTAAGACGTAAACCACCAAAAAGAAACAACGTAACTTACCACCGGCGGAAGAGAACGCGCTAAACTACCTCCAACGAACGATTTTCACGGTCAATTACGAGCTCTTTCTTCCTCGCCATGTTACGTATAAAGCTTGACTCAACGCTGAACGGTGTGTGTGTGTGTGTGTGTGTGTGCGTGTGAGAGAGAGAGAGAGAGAGAGAGAGAGAGAGAGAGAGAGAGAGAGAGAGAGAGAGAGAGAGAGAGAGAGAGAGAGAGAGAGAGAGAGAGAGAGAGAGAGAGAGAGAGAGAGAGAGAGAGAGAGAGAGAGAGAGAGAGAGAAAAAGATAACGAGAGGAAAATTGGGATGGACGGAGAGAAAGAGAGAGAGAGAGAAAGAGAGAGGGAGGAAGGTAACCATGGGAGGGAAAGCCAGGTCGAAGGGAGGGAAAGGGAGGAAGAGAGAGGGAGAGAAGGGAGGAAGAGAGAGCGCGGGCCGGAATAGAATGGAGTGAAATCTGATGGGAAAAGAAAACGTAGGAAGAGCAGGTGAACACATTTTCGATAACCTTCAATAAATAACAATTCCTGTGCTGTCAGAATTCTCCTTCACGCGCTACCTGGCGAACAGAAAACGCTTTGGACAATCACAGCAGCGGACATGTGAAAGGAGGAAGGAGAACTACCAGGATAAAAGGAAGAATGGTTGATTATAAAACTGTTTGGGAGAAAAAGGGAGGCTGATATAGGAGCTTTCACTACACTATACATTCACAGTGGAGGGCGTATGAAAGGAGAAAGGACTACTGCCGGGAATAAAGAAAGAATGGTTGATTATAAAAGAGATTAGGAGAAAAAATGTACAGAAAGGAAAGATGACATATTAACTTTCACAAATGGAGAGTTTTTCCTTTCTACTTTTACTACGCTTGTTCACTATACTATACATTCACAGCGTTGGACGTGTGAAAGGAGAAAAAGGTACTGTCAGAAAAAAAAGGAAGTATAGTTGGTTAAAAAACTGTTTAGGAGAGAAAAAGAAAGGAAAGTCGTGATAAATGAACTTTCACAAACAGACAGTCTTCCTTTCTACTTTCACTCCGCTTGTTCACTGTACATTCCGATGACTCAACTGCTGTCATGAGGAAGGTAAAAAGGCTCCTCTGAAATCGATATAGCCTTTTGTTAACCCGGTAGCAGCGACGAGCCAAATTTGTGACTTTACCGTGTAGCAGCGACGGGCCAAATTTGTGACTTTACCGTGTAGCAGCGACGGGCCAAATTTGTGACTTTACCGTGTAGCAGCGACGGGCCAAATTTGTGACTTTACCGTGTAGCAGCGACGGGCCAAATTTGTGACTTTACCGTGTAGCAGCGACGGGCCAAATTTGTGGTGCCAAATTTGTGACTTTACCGTGTAGCAGCGACGGGCCAAATTTGTGACTTTACCGTGTAGCAGCGACGGGCCAAATTT
>NC_066535.1:5481273-5501273 GCF_024679095.1 Eriocheir sinensis
TAGAAGGGGACACAAGCGGATAACTCAAAAGGACTTATAAATGTAGTGTTTTGATGATTTTCATCCGAGGTGTTCGTTTGGCAAAGAGGTAAAGAGGAAGAGGAGGAAGAGGAGGAGGAAAAGGAGGATGTGGAGCTCAGAGCAACACAGACAACCTGACCGCATTTTAACTTGACCGCTATGTTTCCGGGACAGCTGCGGGGTAGAGAGGAAGGGGAAGAGAGGGAGGGACGAAGGGAAGTGAGAGTGGGTGGGTGGGGGGAACTTGGGGTTGTATAGGTAACTGACTGGCGGCTGATGGGGAAGCTGTCCTGGGACGTGTGGGCGTGTGGGCGTAGGGGTCGGCACGCAGCACACCGGTACACTCCGCCCTTGGGCGCCGACGATTATACAAGCATGTAGCAGGACGCCCGCAGGTCCTCCAACCCCGGCCTGTGCATTATCGCCTACAGGATTTCGAATGTGACTTCCGATTTGGGTTGCCAGGATCCCCGGTGCTCCCCGTCGGCACACGCCTTCGGCTTCCTCCTCCTCTATGTTGGGATGTATTTTTACGTTAGCGGCTTTCTAATGGTGTTAACGAAAATCAGTTGAAGTTTAAAAGCATCTGTAGTAGCTATGTACTTTTCCTCAATGAGATTAAAGGTTGAACGTGTTCAGAGAACATTTGGCAACGTGTTCCCGTGTGACGAGCCG
Organism: Eriocheir sinensis; assembly: GCF_024679095.1. Taxonomy (NCBI): domain Eukaryota; kingdom Metazoa; phylum Arthropoda; class Malacostraca; order Decapoda; family Varunidae; genus Eriocheir; species Eriocheir sinensis. The sequence goes on from NC_066535.1 coordinate 5,481,970, forward strand.
CTCGCCAGCCCTGCCACTGCCTGTGCGACCTCCAGTATCGCGCAGGAGCTTGTGAGAGTCGCGCGTACAAGCGTCTCATACCGCTGGACGCCAGCGCTCTCCCGAACACTCCGCGCTTCCCATAACTCGCATGGACTTTCCACTATTTAAGGGTTGACCAAAGAGGCGCAACAGTGTGCTTGTGATTGTATTATATTATAAAAGTGTCCCGAGCAGTGTGAAACATTTTGAATAAGCTGTATTATAATATGTACAGGCCTGCGAGTCGTGACGGACTGACACACTGCATAAAAGTTACACATCGATAGACGGTCCCGTGTACGGGAGAAAACGACATTAACGGGACACTGCCGTCCTGCTGGTGCGCCCCGAGGCCCGGCACACAGTGGAAGCCGTGTAATACAGTGAAGCGGTGCCTTGACCAGCACGACTTACAGTGACAGCGGCAGCGGAAGTCAGGCAAAAAGAAAGTGTTTAGTGGCACTCGCCCCAGCGCTGTGCCGCCCGCCGCCCGAGCACCAGGGCACCTTCCTGTACCTGTATCGCCAGGTGAGATATGTGACTGACGGGAAAAGAAAATTTAAATGTGAGAGTGAAACAAAACAAATATATCAGTGTAAGGAAACCAGAGGTTCGCCTCAGGCCTAAGCAGCCCCGGTGCGTCGTGAGTTGTTGTCACCGGAACAAACACGTAAAAAAGAAAAGCGAAAGTTGTCAATAATTCTCTCCGGCCGAGCAGTTGTGCTGCCTGTGAAACTGACTCGTAAGTGGCTGACTCGTTCTCGTGAGAACTGACAACCATTGTTCCTTCTGAGGTGAGACAAATCCTCTTACTGCCTCTCTCCCCCCCTGACGAGGCTCCCCCTCCTCACTTCCTCCTCATCCCGCCCTGCATGACTGTGGACTGGACGCGTCACTCTCGTCCGAGGAGAGGGTCCAGACTCATGTGAGGTGTGTGTCTGGAGCCATTACTTGTCGTGTGGGAGCTACTGGTGGACCTGTGCCATCAGACACCTGTGTGCGTGTGACTGAGCGTTGCAGTGGTCCGTGATGCTGATGTTGGGTTATCGCCTAACCTGACGGAGAGAGACAGTGATGGCGTCCCGGTGGCCGAAGGTTGGGGTTGTGGTGCTGCTCACGGCAGTGCTCGTGATGGTGGTTTCCTCCAGCCATTGCCCTTCCGTGTGTTCATGTCGCTGGAAGTATGGCAAGCAAACAGTGGAGTGCAAGGACCAACAACTGGCGAGTTTGCCTTCCGGAGTTGACGTTGAAACACAAGTTTTGGACCTGAATGGCAACAATCTTCAGACTCTGCCGCAATATGCCTTCAGGAGAGCAGGACTCATAAATCTCCAGAAAATTTACCTGAGTGATTGCAACATTGGCAGTATTGACGACACGGCCTTCGCCCAGCTCACCAACTTGGTGGAGTTGAACCTGAGTGACAACCTGCTGACGGAGGTTCCCGCCCAGGCCTTCTCTCACGTGCCAGCCCTGAGGGACCTGAAGCTTCGGGGAAACAGATTGCGTGAGATTCGCAGTGACAGCTTCGACCACACTCCCTCCCTGGTACGTCTTGACCTCAGTTACGCGGGCATCAGAAAAGTGTCGTCCAGGGCCTTCATTCACCTCACCCTTCTGGAGAGCATTGAGCTCCAGGGTAATCACTTGAAAGAGCTTCCGGCGGCAACTGTGCAGAGCCTGAAGAAAGTTCACGGCCTGGAGGTTCACGAAAATAACTGGATATGTGACTGCCGAGCTCTGCCTCTGTGGCGGCTGCTGGAAGACGAGGAGTATGGCGTCCCGCACCCGGTTTCCCCCTCCTGTGGAAGCCCGGAGCGAGTCAGGGGGAGACTCTTCAGTGATCTGACGGAAAGGGATTTTGCTTGTCCTCCTAATATTCGACACAATGGTCGCATCGTGCAGGGCGTTGCAGGGGAAAATGCAACGATTGCTTGTCCCGTGGACGGCCAGCCTCCACCCGAGGTGATGTGGTATAAGGGAGAGGCGCCTGTGGTGAATGGCTCTGTGATAGGGCTGGGTCCTCAGCGCTTCTATGTCATCACTGAGGGCAACAGAAACTTGGTGAGTCGCCTGGTTATTACAGGAGCACAGGAGACAGACTCGGGGCCCCTGCGGTGCGTAGCCATCAACTCAGCTGGGTCAGCGACCGCCAACTTCACCCTGGCGGTCACGATGCGGGCCGCAACACAGGCCAAGCTGGGTTCTGGCCACATCGCCGGGATATCAGTGGGCCTGGTGATGCTGGCACTTATCGCCCTTGTGGTGGGCTTTCTGATCCTGGCCCGCTCCCGCACCACCGCCTCTCCCATCCCCGCCAAGGACTCGCCTTCCACACCCTCCTCAGTTGAAGCCTCTCCAAATGAGCCCAATCCTGTACAGAAGCCTCCGCGCCTCACTGACGTCAACGGGTCGTCCGCCGCCTACAGGGCCTCCGCCTTAGGTAACCCCGATGTAATCAACGAGGCGGAGCGGGTCGTGCGGGCGGTCAACGGGCACCTCCCCAATGGAACAGTGCAGGAGGTGAGCGAGGGTGGAGACTACACTCGCGTCGAGGGAGACTCCTTGTATCCTAGTGGCCTCTGGCCTGAGGAAGGTGACTCTAATGAGGCTGTGGACAACCCTGAGGCATCCAGGGTCATACACGAGCATTTCAACCCCGGCTATATGCCCAACGACCCTGCCTATGATGGCTACGGTCCGCTTCACTCCACTCCGTATCGGGCAGGTTACAGTTCTCAGGACGACGTTGATCCTCAAATATATGGTTACCCCGCTGACTATGGGCTTCCTATCCCCGAGGCAGGTAATGACCCTCGGGGGACAGAGTGGAACATGAGCAACCATCGTGGGCCACAGGAGGATGTTGAGCCGCAGCCAGACGCCTACGACTCGAGGCAGCGCCTGTATGAGTCTCAGCAGGAAGTGTACAGCTCAGGGCAGAATCTAAAGGACTCCAGCCAAGACTTGTACGGGGTAATGGCGGGTCGGCCACCTGTCTATGGCTACAGGCAAGAAGTGTTCGGGTCCCGGGAGCATGTGCCTGAGGGTGCCGAGAGTCCACAGTCCCCAACACAGCCCCTGGGGGAGCGACCGTGGGTGCCGGGATCCCAGGCGGCGCCGCCTCACGCTCGCGGGGGAGTGCAAGTTCTCCCGCCTCTACCAAATGGCATCGCTCGCATCAAAGCTCGTGACTCTCCCGACGAGGGCTACCAGGAGGGGACGGAGGTGTAGCGGGGTCGCAGGGCCCGTCAGCGTGGCGGTCCCTGCTTACTCCCGCCCACGCCCCCACACCCCTCTAGCTCGTCTGCACCTGCTTCCTCCAGCCCGTCTTCTCCCCACGCCTCTCAGCCCTCACCTCAGAGTCCCCAGAGTGACAAACGCCAGGAACTGATGCGTGATGCTGAGTGAAGGGACTCTGAGGTGGAACTCGAGTGGCCTGAGTGTCAGTCAGGGATTGGCGAGGACTGGCGGCAGCGTGCCAGCGAAGGGAGTTTCGCGCTGCTCCGTGCCGCGTCGAGGAAGGACGGACATTGCTGTAACCCTCGCCGGGAGTCACCAGACGTCTGAGTGTAAGTCTGAGAAGTGTTTGGCCGAGGAGCAGTGGTGGTGATGTACAGAGCCGAGCCACGATGTATATATAGTGTAAACAAGGTACTATTTAGTAATTGTTATACGGAGAAAGAAAAGACCCGAAACCAAAGTCTAAGGCAGCCGCGACCTTCTGTTTCCCAGGTGGTCGGGGTCAACAGGTCACCAGGTCGTGTGTGTGTGTGTGTGTGTGTGTGAAAGAGAGAGAAAGAGAGCAGCTGCATAGTCTCGCCCGGGGCAGCTGCCCGGCACCAGCTGAAACTAACCTTCAACAAATATTGTATCTATCGTGCGTAAAAATGACGTTGTATTTGGTGTTAATTGTGTTTCGATGCTCCGATTCTATCCATCTCGAGAGGCAATGCAGAGGTTGGTTCTCGAGACGGCGGGTGGCACCTCCAGCGCCGCCTTTATCAAGTTACTTCAATAATTAGGACCAATAACTATACTCGCTTTATTATTTCCTTAAAATCCCCACCGACCACAGATTTTTTTCTATCTTTTATATCGGCGTGAAGCCCTGGAGGCCCCTCACCCTCTCCCTCTCGAGACCCTGAACCGCCGACCGCCCGTGGAGGGAGGGGGACGCAGCTGCCTCCAGGGGCTCACTCGAGGACATATACGAGTTTGCGTGGAATATTTTCGTGTGTAGTAAAGTTAATGTTGTGGCAGAGCTGCCTGTCGTGCCGTGGATGGGCAACTGGGGACGACTGACCTGCACACCCGACAGCCCCCCTCGACGACTGACCCGGAACTGATGGCCAGCCCGGGCCGCGAGGGGCGCCGCCCAGCTGTGTGTTACTAGTGTCGGGAACTGAGGCCTCCAGTCTGACTTGCAAAGTAAAGTTTCCGAAGAGTAATGGAAGAGTGGGTCTCTTAATGGGGCTGAGGTACACATCACTTGCGTCACAAAACCTCTACCACTCACAAACAAATCTCAACTGTTTTATTCAGTTACGTGACCTTCAAGCCTTCCTAGTCTACAATCAATAATCCAATCTTTACACAAAATTTGCTTCAGAACTCACGTCAGTCAACACAAGGGATATGTTTTAATTTTTATCCAATTACCTATAGTTGGGTTGCACTAGAAGACAGACAGCAGGCGGTTCTGCTAACATAGTGGCCTTCATGCTGGCGCCTCAGACATACATGTTTTAAGTCGGGTCGTCGTAGGCGAGGCTGGCGGAACACGACGTGCCAAATACATCACCATGAGTCCCCATTGGCCCCCCGGCCGACGCGCGGCAGACGCAGTCACTAGACCCAAAGTTACATAGAGCTTTAAAGCCCGGCCACAGGTTATCCAGTTCGTTCAGGTGAGACGGAAGAGGGAAGGAGACCCACCTTGAAATTAGCTCAAAGTCTGAGTGCCGTGAGTGGCTGGCGCGGAGTAATTGTCAGTTTTGCTCCTCGCCAGTCTGACACGGAAGCAAGACCCCTTATTTGTTTCTCCCTCAGATTGCCTCACGTCAGCTCCTCATAACTGCCTGAAATCAGAATGAGAGGCACGGTAATTGCTGTCTAATGAACTAATATTATACTGCTGGACTATATTTGGGCAGTGATGATACTTGCACTATTCTTGCATGACGAAATTTTTCTTATTAGATACGAGTGCAGCCATAAAGCCAGATGATGGAATAATTTACTAAGAGATAATAACCGACACTAACAACTTTGATACCGGGAAGGATGGGGGAAGGGAGGGAGGGTTTAACATGGATGGTTGGGCTTCAGGGCAGAAAAAAAGTACCGTCACATTGAAGCTCACAAAAGTCAAGGGAAAAGGAAAACAGGAACAAAAACTAGAGATATCAATATGTACGTACTACTGATAAAAAATAAGTCAACATAACCTGCTCTTCTACTTAATGCTTCATAGACTAATCTAAAGAGAGAGACAAAGAGCTGAAGGGGAGCTGGAAGGGCCTTTCATACGAGTCCTCTGGCGTGACTTCTTACCATCAATAGCAGACAGTCAATACAATAGGAGCCGCAGGTCACACCACAACCACCGCCAACACCGCCATCACCACCACCTCGATGAAGCCTTTTTTACCGCGATCTAAGGAGTCAAGGCTGCCGTAACGGGTCGGGGTCAGGCAAGCGTTCCCCTTAAGTCCTCGAATGGCCACAATTTGCTGCAGTAAGGCGCCGCGATCACTACCCCGCCCTGCTCTTAAGGTCTGAATGGTCTGTTATTGAAGGGCTGCGACGGGTGGTGAGAGGTGAGGGTGGTGGTGGAGGAGGCGGGAGGTGGTTGTAGGGGTGAGGTTAGTGGTAGGTTATCATGTGTGTGTGTGTGTGTGTGTGTGTGTGTGTGTGTGTGTGTGTGTGTGTGTGTGTGTGTGTGTGTGTGTGTGTGTGTGTGTGTGTGTGTGTGTGTTTAAGGCTGGCCAACAGCACGATGGCCACAAAGGAATCCATTAATCATGCTCTCTCTCTCTCTCTCTCTCTCTTCATCTAAGCATGTCATACACACACACACACACACACACACACACACACACACACACACACACACACACCATTCTTATAGTCTCGATTCAGCAGAGGGTGAGGTTGGCTGAGGAGGAAGATAGGGTGGGGAGTGAGGGATGGGGGGGGGCGGGGGGAAGAGGCAGAAAGGGACAGTAAAAAGTTATTGAGGTTGGAAGGAACACCGGGTCGTATTCGTTAACATGTCGGCGCCTAAGGACACATATTTGACAACGTATGAGTTTTGGGCATTTCCAGCGGTAGTTTGATGACCCTGGTGATAGATTGACCCTTCTTTTGTACCGTGAACTTACCAAAACACTCATTAGAACCCGAGTGATCTACTTTTAGGCTTTTGGAAATAGGTGATGAGAGAGGCGGAAGCGTCTGAAAATATCAACCACAATATTTCACCAACGAATAAGACTTGAGACAAACGAACATATGGTGTGGCGCCGCGGACATTTGTTTACTAAAGAACAAATTAGTGTGGCCGCGCACCTGATGAACGGCGATTGTCAGCTGTGATTGGTGGTGATTGGAAGGTTTTAAAGGCAATAATTATAACTCATCGGCGCCAAGTCTTATTAATTGTATTTGTTTTATTCTTTTTATGTTTCGCTAATTGTTTGATACGTCTCGTTTTCCTCTCTTGGTTTTATGTGTATATTTATTTGTTGTCGTCGTCGTCGAAGTCAGCACTGCATTCAACAAAGAAAAAATATATAAACATAATTGAACAGAGAAATGGATATCTGTAATTCTGACACTCTATGACCTCTATATTATATTCATTGACATCCATATTAACCGCTACTTCTACTACTACTACTTTTACTATGACCGGCAGTCCTGTATATGATGATTCTCGTGGCATAGATGCAGTAATAACGACAGTTATAGCACGAAAAAATAATAACAATAACAATAATAATAACGTAAAATAATAATGAATAAGTGACACAAAGAAATCAGTGCACACCGTTGAAAAAAAGAAAAAAATACCGATTTAGTCCGACCCGCTTGGTGAACCACATCAATAAATGAGCGTCACTGTTGAAACCCACATTACTCAATCGATTCATTCCCTCGCCGTCACCTTCACCGGAGCCTCCCCTGCAGCGCCGCCTCGTGAGACTGGCCACCTCACTCCTACAGACTATCGCTTCTCACTTCAACTATTTCTAAGGGCCGAACGGAGATAAATCGGGCTCTGATGAGTGTTTTTTTATGTTCATGGTGCAGAGGAAGGGTTAAACTATCACAAGGGTCAGAAGACTACCCATGGAAATGCCACCCCCCCCCACACACACACAACTCCTACGAAAGCCTTGTCAGATGTGTGTGCTTGAGAAAGAGATCAGTCAGATTCCCACGAGTGTTTTTTTTCTCGTTTTGGGGTCAGAAGCCTCGTCAAACTATCACCGGATCATAACGCTATCCATGGAAACACCCGCCACAGCTCCTACGAAAGCTTTGTCAAATGCGTGTGCTTGAGAGAGAGATTGATTGGTTTCTAATGGGCGCTTTTTTCCACGTTCATGGTTCAGAAGCTTCGTTAAATCACCTCCACGACTGTAAAACCACCGATGGAAATGCCCAAAACTCCTACGAAAGCCTTGTGTGCTTGAGAGAGATTGATTGGGTTCCCATGAGTGTTTTATTTTCCGGTTAATGGCTCAGAAACTGTCAAACTACCACCAGGATCACAAAACTACCCATGGCAATGCTGACAACAACTCCTACGAAAGTCATATCAAATGTGTGTGTGTGTGCGTGTGTGTGTAAGTCCCGACATGTTTGAGAATATCGTCCCTAGAAACATACAGAACACACCCACACGCCCGCTATGTCAGGACACAAATAGAGTCACTCAGTCGATGTGGCGCAAGAGAACGGGGAGGTTGTGACGTGAGTTCTCGGAAGTGGGAGGCGAAGCAGGGGAAAGATGAGCAGGAGGAGGAAACCTGATGTAAATTAAGCGATGTAGAGGATGAAACAAGAGGGGAAGTTAATACCCTGGAGAGCTGAGTGTGTTTGTGTGTTTGTGTGTGTATGTGTGTGTGTGTGTGTGCGTGTGTGCGGACGGTATACCTCGTTGGGATTACACACACACACACACACACACACACTTTCTCTCTCATTAAAAATTCGTGACAGTAAAAAAAAAAAAAAAAAAAAAAACGACGCGCGTGACTATACGATTACATTTTCCGTGCGACCAGAACTGGGATTTGTTTTTTACCCTCTCTCTCTCTCTCTTTTTTTTTCAACGTTTCAACCTTTTCCTTTTTTCTTTTCACCCATCAAACGTCGGAACATTCAATATTCGATGAGGTCTTGGAACGGGAATCTTTTTCAACCCATTTTGTAGCTTCACCTCTTTCTGTACCACCTCATTTTCTTCTTCATTTCAAGTATGCAAATCGTAGCTCTTTAATGCGGTGACCGAGGGGGCATCATTGCTAATTTCTGCGAAGCTTCTCCACCTCCTTCTGTCAAAGCAAATCATTGGAAGTCGGGAGAGGTAACGCTGGCGGGTACACACGTCATCTGAGACTCTTTGGGCGACCTTTGGAGTCATGAAATATGCTACACTGAGAGGAGAAGAGACAGGAGGGAGAGAGCAAATGTGACGGAAGAAGAGAGAGACATTGACTGACTAATCCCAGAGAAGAACACGGAAGAGATTTCGTGACCGACAGACTTGACATAACAAAAAGTTCAATGATTGTCGGGAAAAAGGAACAACGCCTCCCCCCACACACTCACACACACACACACACACACACACACACTCACACACACACTCACACACACACACACACAGACACACGGACAGAGATAGAGACAGACAAGCAGGCACTCATACACACATTCCCCTCATATCTGTGCTATTTCGGGCATCTTCTCAGGTTGGCCCGCGCGTATCGTATGTGTGTGTGTGTGTGTGTGTGTGTGTGTGTTTAGTCCTACTCCTGAAATGCCAAACCTCGCCTCCATTTTTTATTCCTCCTCCTTCCTTCCTCTTTTATTCCTCCTTCTCCTTCCTTCCTCTCTTAATCCTCCTTCTCCTTCCTTTCTCTTTTATTCCTCCTTCTCCTTCCTTCCTCTTTTATTCCTCCTTCTCCTTCCTTCCTCGCTTATTCCTCCTCTTCCCTTCTTCCATCGACTCTCCTTCCTTTCTCTTTTATTCCTCCTTCTCCTTCCTTCCTCTTTTATTCCTCCTTCTCCTTCCTTCCTCGCTTATTCCTCCTCTTCCCTTCTTCCATCGACTCTCCTTCCTTCCTTCCTTCCTCTCTTAATCCTCCTTCTCCTTCCTTTCTCTTTTATTCCTCCTTCTCCTTCCTTCCTCTTTTATTCCTCCTTCTCCTTCCTTCCTCGCTTATTCCTCCTCTTCCCTTCTTCCATCGACTCTCCTTCCTTCCTCTTTTATTCCTCCTTCTCCTTCCTTCCTCGCTTATTCCTCCTCTTCCCTTCTTCTATCGACTCTCCTCCCACCAGGTTTTATTTGCCGATACCTCTTCCTTTTCCTTCTCGTTCGCCTTTTCTTTCTCCTCCTTCACCTACAATTACTACTGTTACACTTCATTCTTATCCTACTACGTTTTTCTCGCTCTTAATCTCCTACTTCTTTCATTCCTTCAATACCTCCTGCTGCCCCTCTTCTACCTGCTCCTCGCATTCTCCCCATTCCTCCGTCTCCCAGTCATCCCTACCTTTCCATTTATCTATCTAACACTCCTCTGTATCTTCCCTCATTCCTCTCTAATACCCATTCCTCGGTCTTTCTCTCCGTCTCTCCCTCGCCAGTCACCGCATACCTCCCTCTACTCCTCCCGGTTACCTCTCCTAACCTCCTCCTCCTCCTCCTCTTCCTCCCGTCTTGCCATTCCTCCTTCTTTTCCCGCGCCCCTCGACTTCGACTTTTCAGGCCCTCTAAGTACGCCTTAACTTCCTACTTTACAACCTCGACGCTGCGTTCGCCTACTCCAATGTCTTCGCCAGTCATGGGACTCGCCCGCCCTCTTCTCGGTGCTCCTTCCCGCCTGCCCTTCCTTCCTTCCTTCTTTCCTTCCTTCTCCTCTCCCACATTTCAGGCGTTCTTTTCTCCAGCTGTTTTCCATTCCATTCCGCCGTTCGGTTTCTCTCTGTTTCTCTGGGTGTCTGGGTTTGAGTGTGTGTGGGGGGAGAGGGGTATATGTATGTGTGTGTGTGAGAGGGTGGGGAGGTATTCTCTCTCTCTCGTAATACGCTTATCTTTTCCTACTACCCCTATTGTCAACCAGCCAATTAAGAGTGTCCTTTTTCATTTTCTTTTTTTCATTTTTCTCTTCTGCTCCTTTTATCTTTTTTTTTTTTTTTCCCTCCACCCTTACCTCAGCTCTCCACTGTTCTCTTGTCCCTCAGTGGCTGGATTCAAACCCCCTCCCTCCCCACCTACATCCCCATCCACCTCTCCTCTCTTCCTTCTTTTCTTCTTCCTCCTCCACCTCCTCCCCCCGGTCCTATCCCTTGAACTTGTGCCCAACTTAACCCCCTTCCTCCCCTTCCTCTCCCCCCATGCCACCGTCCCTTCCCCCCCTCGCCTCTGGGTCGCAGGCTACAACACAAACAACACCTGCAGCTTGTGGGACTGTCAACAATGTGGCTTTTGTGAGACGACCCAACACAAGCTGCGTCGCTCCTCGTCCTCAACAAAAGGTTCCGTCGGTGAATATAAATAAGGAATGCTTGCCGGGCGGAGGAGGATCACCGCAGGAGCTTTTCATCCTTTATACTCTTTAATTCCTTTCCTTTAGACACACGCTGAGGAGGAGAAGGAGGACGAGGAGGAGGAGGCATAAAGAATAGGAGGAGCAGAGGACGAAGAGAATGGATTATAGAAAACGAAACTCAAAGAAGGAGGAGGAGAAGGAAGAGGATGAAGGAGGAGGAGCAGCGAAGCACGAAGAGAAAGGATGATAGAAAACGAAACCCCAAAAAGAACAGGAAGAGAAAGGATTTAGATATAAAATGCGCCGTGTGATCTATCCGTGCGGGTATTGATGACTCTAAATGCGAAGATAAACCCGCCCAGACCCGCTCACCCGCACCCCGACACCACCACCCGCCTCTCTCCCCCTTTCCCTTCGTATGCAAATGGCGGGCATTAGTCTCGCGGGGGGCGGCGGGAGGGCGGGAGAAAGAAAAATATATATTGTGATTTCGGGTATCACCGGGAGAGAATTTACCGTCGGGAGGGATATAATTTAGGGGTGTGGGGTGGCGGCGGCCGTGATAAGGAAGGTGTGTAACGGGGAAGCCTCATAAATCGTGCAGGTCGGCGGCGGCTCATCCCGACGAGGCACGCCGCGGGGACGTGTTGGGGCCCTGAGCCGCCGAGAAGACACGATGAGGCTGGGAGATAAGGCGACCGACCGACCCGAGACGCACACAAGACCGACCGACCACCATAGAACCGGGCGGGACGGAGCGGGATGGGGGAGAGGGCAGAGGGGAGAGTGGGGGCATAGTGGCATTCTTAAACGCTACTGCTTCCCACAACAATTATTTCTACAGGCCAAAAATAGAGCTAAAATGTGTTCTCATGAGTATTTTCTTGGAGCCCATGGCACAGAAACCTTATCAAACTCCTACGAAGGTCAAAAAACTACCCCTGGAAAGCCTCACAACTCCTAATGTGTGTGCTTGGGTGCCGAAATGTATAATAATATGGCCCTAGGGAGGTGAGGCAGGGTGGGGTTAGGAGGTTGAGAGGGTGACTGGGTGAGGTGATTAAGGGACGGCTGGGGGTCAGGTGGGGAAGGGTTAGAGGGTTGGTGAGGACAACTGCGTGAGGTGATTAAGGGACGGAAGGGACAAGATGGGGAAGGGAGTTAGGGTGGGGTCAGTGAGGGGACGAGCGTATGGGAAGGAGAAGGAAGGAAGGGGTGAGGGGATTAAAGGGTTTCGGGAACGACTGGTTAGAATGGGCGAGGGAGAGAAAGTCAGATTAAGACAACGGGTGGTTAGATTAAGGGGAATGGCCGCTACAACTGACCCCGGGGAGTGGGGGATTACGACATAAGGCTGGATAGCAAACGAAAAAGAATTAATGGCCGTATAACTCTGAAACCGAAGACAAAGACGACTATTGACCGGCCGAGGACAAAGAAAGCAACAGCATATCGAGAAACAATATCTAGTTGCGTTCAAAAAGCATTTCAAAGGAGGCAAATGTGAGAGAACACGAGAACTGAATGAATATAAAGTGCAGTGCATACATGTACATCAATGAACGATGGCTGAAGGAAAGTGGAAATGATCGTTTGAAGAGAAAGACCAGAGCGAAAAAAAGAAGGATTGTACAACAGTTTCAAAAGAGGAACCAAATGAAAGACACACACAACAACAACAACAACAACAACAACAACAACAAAAACATTAATCACAAGCCAAATCAAACACTGCCAATCAAACTTAATCACTGAAATGACTGACGGACAAGAAATAATGAAAAAAATAAAATAACAGAATCAAACACAAGAAGATAAAGCACCATAGAATAAAGGCTAAAAAAAAGAAGAAAAAAAGAGAATAAAGCCAAGATCGGACTCGTTAAAGAAGAGGACAGTGATGAAGTGGGGAGAGCAAAAAGAAAAAAAAAAGGGAAAACTTATTAGGGTGGGGGAGGAAAACGACCAATTAATGAGAACAATGACTAATTACTCAAGACAATGACTGATTAAGGTGAACGACGGCTAGCTTGAGGGGGGGGCGAAGGGGGGAGGGGGGGCAGGAGGACAGGGGGAGGGGGGGGGTGAGGATAGGGGGGGTGCGTCACGGAAGGCGAATAGAGGAAGGGCAGCGGGAGGAAAGAAAAAGAGGAAGACGTAGAGGAAGAGGAGGAGGAGGAGGAGGAGGAGGAGGGGCAGGGCGTGGTGTTATATTTTATGGTAGTGAGACGGAACACGGTGTTTTGACCCTCCTACCCACTGTCTTTCCCTCCACTCCTCCCTCCCCCTTTCCCTCCCACCGTAACATCCTTCCCTCCTTCCTTCTTTCTTCTCCTCCTTCATCTTTTTCTTCTTTCCGCTCTGTTCCTCCATCCCACTGTCTTTCCCTTCCCCCTCCCTTTTTCCCTCCCTGCACACTTTACTTCCTCCCTCCATTCCTTCTTCTCCTTGTCACTCAGCCTCTTCTTCCTTCCACTGCCTCCCTCCAACCCACTATCTCAACCTCCCTTTCTCCCTCCCTCCCTTTCTTCTTTCTTCTTTTCCCTTTTCCTCAACCCTCTTCTTCCTTCCTCCAACCTTCTGTCTCAAGCTCCCCTTTTCCAATCTTCTATATTCTTTTCCGACTTCTTCACCCTCTTCTTCCTTCCCCTCTCTCAAACTCCCCTTTTCCCTCCCTCCTTCCCTTCCTTCCCTAATCTTCTCTCTTCTTTTTCCAGTCCCTCACTCTCTCCTTCCCTCTCCTGCCCCTCATTCCTCCCCTGAACCACAAGAAACGCAAGATAAAGAGAGAGAAAGCGAAAGAGAGAGATGGTTGTAAATTTTAGCTCCCAATCCTCCTCCTCCACTTCCCCCTTCTCTTTTTCTCCCCTTCCGCCCACACTCCACATTTAATTACAGAATAATATGTATAACTAAGTCAAGCGGGGGGTTGCAGGCGAGCTTTTCCACTCTTTGCTGACTGGATTAGCTTTCTCTGCGCCGCTCCAGGAAAGAGAAAAGTTTAATCCGGTTTGAGTATTGATGAAAGAATGAAACGAAACAAGAAAGAGGAGGAGGTTGTGGATGAGGAAAAAGAAGAATGGTAAAGGAAAGGAAGGGGATGTAGAAAAGATGAGGACAGGACAGAAAGGAAAAGAAGGAATAAGAACCTCTGATGTAACGAAATAGGATAGAGAAGGAGGAGGTTGAGAATGTGCAAGATGGATGGAAAAGGAAAGGAAGGATAGTGAAGAAAAGAAGGACAAGGCAGAAGAAGAGCAAGGAACAGGAGGAACAAGTGACAAAGAGAGGAAAGATGAGGGAGTAGGAAAGGAGGTTGAAGATAAAGCAGAAGACGAATGGAAAAGTAAAGGAAGGGCAGTGAAGAAAAGACGAGGACGAGACGGAAGGAAGGAAAGAAATGAGGAAACAGAAGCAACTGACAAGGAAATAAAGAAACAGAGAGAGGAGGAAAAATGAAGAAGTAGAAAAAAAAAGGATTAGAGAAGGAGATAAGAAGGGAAAAAGGGAAGGAAAGGGATTGAGGAAAAGATAAGGACAAGACAGAAAGGAAAGAAAGAAAGGAACAGGAGCAAATGAAAATAAAATAAAAAGAAAGAGAGAAATGGAAGGAGAGATGAAGAAATAGGAAAGAAGGAGATAGAGAAATAGAAGAAGAGAAAGATGACAGGAGTGGAGAGAGTATATAGGGAAGAAGACTGATGTAAAGAGAGCAGTGAGGGCGGAGAAGAGGATATGAAACTGAGAGAAAGTGAATGTAAGAGAGAGCGAGAGAGAGGGAAGTGAAGGGTGCGAGAGAAGAGATAGGAGGAGGAAAACAGGGATGCAGGTGAGGGGAGTGAATGAGAGCAGAAGGTAATTGAAGGGCGAGGGAAGAAGGAAGGAAGGGAGGAGAGAGGAAGGGAGGGAGGGAGGGACTGGCCACATTACCTCAGTTCCCCTTAAGCGTCCCGGTAACAGAAAAAAAGAAAACGAAGTGAGGCACCAACAGACAAAAGAAGGAAAGACACACATACTAATACTTCACAACACACTCAATTAAACATAGAAGATGGGGGAGGTTCGTACTCTCTCTCTCTCTCTCTCTCTCTCTCTCTCTCTCTCTCTCTCTCCCCCCTTCCTTCCTTTCCCTTCCCCTCCTCCTCCTTCAGTAGAGATGCAGCCAAACACTTCAATCTGAATGCAAGTCTGAGAGCAAGGGGGACCTCACACACACACACACACACACACACACACACACACACACACACACACACACACACAGCCCCCCCCCCCCTCTCTCTCTCTCACACAATCCAAGGCGTAAGTTTTTAATTCCCTGACAAACGAGCGGCTTTTCGGGCGTCCCGTCGAGGCGTGGTGATGGGCGCCGATTGAATTTCTTGCCACCAACTCACGCGCCTTACTAAATCACAGCCATCCCTCCCCTGTTGACGCGCCCATCCGCCCCTCGCCTAACCCTGAGGAGAAGAAAGAAGGAGATATAGACTAAGAGAAAAAGGAGAACGAGGACGGGGAGGAGGAGGAGGAGACACGAAAACACAGATTGGAAGATATACGAAGGAGGAGGAAGAGTAGGAGGTGGAGGAGACACACAAATAGATAGATAGGCGGATACACAGTTAGTCCTGGATGGTTAAGGCGTTGACTAAACCACGGAGCGATTCACTCAACTGTTACCCTCCATTGCCACTCTACTTACTAACTTGGGTCTCTGCGGACGGATATTCCTGCTGACTGACTGGCTTGAACGGACTGGACTTGAACTGGGACTGGCTAACAAACTGACTGGCTGGCTGACTGGCTGTATGTATGTCTGGATTGGCTGGCTGGCGTCTCTGGCCGTGTGTGTGTGGCTGTGTGTGGCTGTGTCTGGCGGGCGGTGGCGGTGACAAATTATAGCGGCGCTGATCTGGCAACAAATGAAGCGAAATTAACTCAAAGCGACGGACTACAAAAGGGGATGCCTGTTCTGTTACTGAGGGAGACGGGGCTACATTGATCCTGGGGGTGGATGGGGAGAGAGAGAGAGAGAGAGAGAGAGAGAGAGAGAGAGAGAGAGAGAGAGAGAGAGAGAGAGAGAGAGAGAGAGAGAGAGAGAGAGAGAGAGAGAGAGAGAGAGAGAGAGAGAGAGAGAGAGAGAGAGAGAGAGAGAGAGAGAGAGAGAGAGAGACAGACAGACAGGCACAGAGATCCAAACTGACGCAACAACTAATCAGGTGACAGACACACTGAGAGAGACAGACAGTCACACAACCCTCGACACATTTACATCTTTTTTTTTCTAACTGAACTTTACAGAAGGCGTCGTTTTTTTGTTTTTTTTTTACCTTTTTTCAGCCACAACATTTGGACAATATTCCGGTGGTTTGAGAGGAGAACACGACTGAACTCACATCGATAGCTCTTTCTCTTTAATAATGCAAGAATGCTACGAAGCCCGTGTACTTGTCGATGACATTTTACAATTTCACTTAAGCTAGTTTTCTTTCTCTGTTTCTTTTCCTTTTTTTCTTTTCTTTCTCTTTTCTTACTTTTCTTTTCTTTTCTTACCCTTTTTTTCTTACCTCTTCTTACGTTGTACCATCTGTCTTAGGTTAAATTTTCTTCAACTGTATCCACCCGAGTTTTCTTTTTCTTTCTTTCTATTCTTTCACTTCCATCTCCTTCATCTCCAGTTCTCTTAAGCCATTTCCTACTTTCGGGTTATTAATGTCAGCTAACCTTCACCTCTTCCTCCTCCTCTTCCACCTTTCTTCTCCACTCCTTTTCCTTTGCCATCCCCGCGTCTTGCTCAGAGCTCCACGTGGGTATATCTTCTCCTACGTCTCTCTCAGGCATATTAAAGTCTTTCTGCGTATTGCGTCAAAAGATCCTGTCGGCGAAATGAGTAAAAATGCTTCCTGCCAAACGGTCTCGCATATTCTCAACTTTATAGCGAGATAATGAAAAAAATCTTGCTTTAACTTTCACGGCCTTGAAGGATATCGGCTTTGTGTTTGTGATTACTGTCCCTCTGTCTCTTTTTATTTATCTATCTGTCTATCTCTCATCCTTCCTCCCTTCGTCTGCTTGATTCCACTTTCCTTTCCCTTTCAATCCCCTTTCCTCCTCCACCTCGTCACCGCCTGTTTGTCAATCACTTCTTTTCTCACTCCCTCAACGATCCGTTCTGCCATGCTCCTCGTCCTCCTCTTCCTCTTCCTCTTCCTCTCCTCCACCTCTCTCTCTCTCCCTCCTCAGTTCTCACCCGTTCATACCTTACCTGAATTCTACTTTTTCCTCACATTCCTTCCACCTCTAACACTTACGCTAACAATATTGGAACCGAAGGCCAGACTATGATTGAAGGAGGGAATTTCTGCGAATGTAAAAGAAAAAGAGAGAGAGAGAGAGAGAGAGAGAGAGAGAGAGAGAGAGAGAGAGAGAGAGAGAGAGAGAGAGAGAGAGAGAGAGAGAGAGAGAGAGAGAGAGAGAGAGAGAGAGAGAGAGAATGGTAATATATATTCCGAGCAACTAAGTGATTAATGTGAGATGTGTGGAGATGGATTGCTTGGCTGAATATAAAGTGGATGAATGGATTACAAGTGAGAAAAGAGGAAAAAAAATAATCAAGACAAGAGGAAGGAGAAAGTGAATCCGAACAAAGAGTGAGTAATAATAATAATAATAATAATAATAATGATAATAATAATAATAATAATAATAATAATAATAATGTTAATCAGAGTTGAAGTTAAAGGGGTGAGTTAATTGCCTGCTGGGTTGAGTGAGTGCAGGAAGGAAGTCAAGGATGAAAAAAAAGACTAAAAGGAGAGGAAGCGAAGAGAGAACTTAAGGATGAAGGAGCTATTGCGTGACCAGAACAAGACATATTAATACAGACAAACTAGAGATAATAATAAACACAAATAAAAGGAACTATAATGTTTGGTGAGGTCAGTTTGAAGTGACGGCTATTATATACTCGTGTTTGTCATTAAATTATTTTATCTTAGTTTATTTGCGTATAATTCTTGCTCTCTTTCCCCTTTTTTCTTTCTCTATTCTCCTCTTCTTTTCTCTTCTTTCTCTTGTTTTTTCTTTATTTTATTTTCTCTTTCGTTTCTTATTACTTATTTCCTCTTAGTTCGTTTCCGTATAACTCTTGCTTTCTTTCCTCTTTTCTCTTTTTCAGTTCTTCTATTCCTTTCTCTTTTTTCTCTTTCTTTTCTTTTCTCATTCGTTTCTTATTAAATATTTCCTCTTGGTTCATTTTCCTATCTCTTGCTTTCTCTTTTCTCTTTTTTTTCTCTTTCTTTTCCCTCGCTTTCCCTTTCTTTTCTTTCCACTTTCGTTTCTTATTAAATATTTCCTTTTAAGTATAAATCTTGCTCATATTGACTGAAGAAAGAGAAACTTGCTCAAGGTCCTTGATCAAAGATATTGAGAGGAGAATCGAAGGAGGGAAGGAAGAAAGAAAGAAAGGTGGGAAGGAAGAAAGGAAGGAAGGAAGAAAGGTGGGAAGGAAGGAAGGAAGAAAGAAAGAAAGAAAGAAAGATAAATAAATAAATAAAGAAAGAAAGAAAAAAAGAAAGAGAGAAATAAGTAAATAAATAAATAGATAAAGAAAGAAAGAAAGAAAGGAAGGAAGGAAGGAAGGAAGGAAGGAAGGAAGAAAGGAGGCCGCTGGTGGTCACTTTCTTCACGGGAATCAATACACTCAGGAATTAGGATTAACCTCGAAATTCATTACTATAGAAAAATCAAAACAACAAACCTCATTTTTTTGCTCTTTTATTAATTTGAGGTTCCTACTGGACAATCTCTCCTCCGATCCCGTTGCTTACACTACACACACACACACACACACACACACACACACACACACATACACACACATACACGCATATTCCCCCTCCCCCCCCTTCCCCCGCCACTTGCCATTCATGCACCAGCACTTCCATTCAGTATTTATATCGTCACACATTTTAATTAGTTCGTAGATTAATCATAATTTGTGTAATGTTAATGCACTTGTCCGATGGAACGACATTAAATCATCCATATTAATACTTCCGACTACTTAAAAATGCGCAGAGCTGACAAGTCATTTTTCAAGGGTAAACAGAGCGATGTCAGCCTTGTATGTGTGTGCGGGGGGGAGGCGTGCTGAGTGAGGGCAAACGTCAGCAGAGAGAGGTCAGCAAATAGGGAATGGAAAGAACAGCAAACAGCGAAACACAACTCAGCGGGGAATAACAATAACAGACTCGGAAAGGGAATGAAAAGCAGAGGTTAGCGAGTGCAAACAAATGTTGAACTGTGCTTAAAGTTACACTGGAGCAAGTAATAACAGGTAGAGATTGCATGGGCTAGAGAGGGTTGGGCACGGCATAAGGTGTCAATGGCAAGGGAATAACAATATCAGACTAACGAGGGAATGAACAGCAGAGGTTAGCGAGTGTAAATGAATGTTAAACTGCGCCATAGTCAGCCTGGGATAAGATATAA
>NC_066535.1:5506273-5521273 GCF_024679095.1 Eriocheir sinensis
TGAACTAATACCCAGGTAAGTCACGGAGTCAGGTAAGCGAAGAGGTTAAGGTCACAGGAAACAAAATAAATAAATTAACCCTCTGAACACCACCTGAGCCACCTGGAACGACACAAAACAAGCCACGTGAAGGAAAACTCAGGTAAGTCAGTCACGAGGTCAGGTAAGGGAAGAGGTCAAGGTTACGTGACACTAAATAAATAGACCAACTTTGAAGACCACCTAAGCCACAGGAGACGACACAAAAACGGATCACGTGAACAAAAACTCAGGTTAGTCCGTCACGAGGTCAGGTAAGGGAAGAGGTCAAGGTTACAAGACAGAGTAAATAGATCAACTCTGAACCACACGTAACCTGACTTCGAAACCAGTAAGTTAGGAAGTTAGGTGAGCCACGTAGTCAAAAGCCACACGTTACAAAATGATCCATAAATAGCCCATCTAGAAGCCACAGCTGACCAGACTTCGAATCCAGGTAAATAAAAAAAGTCAGGTGAACCACGAAGTTAAGATCACAAGTAGCAAAATGATCAATCAATATGCCACCCATGAGCCACACCTGACCCGACTTTCGAACCCAGGTAAGGCAGAAAAACAGGTGAGCCACGAGGTCAACGTCAGAAGTAACAATGAATAAACGATGAATAGCAATAAACTAGAACGTAATAAACCACACTTGATCTTACTTCGAGTCCAGGTAAGGTAGAGAGACAAGTGAGCCACGAAGTCAAGGCCACAGGGAGTTAAGTGAGGCAGAAAGAAGCGACTTGCAAGCAACAACTCAGAGAAGCCGAAAGAACCCCCTAAGCCCAGAAAGTTGCAAGGTGAGGCAGCCGCAGCGCCTCTAGAGATGTATGTCGGCTGTTAAGGGAACAAGTTTATCCATTACGTCAGGTGAGGCGCCGCGAGACTCCCTCTGCAGATTTATATGATAATTTTTTTACCTCCCCCGCGCGCGCCAAAAGGGCAAACATCGGAGCCATTAAAAGTTGACACAATCTGCAAACATCAAATATCCTGCGGCTGATGGTTCTTCGGGCGCACACACACACACCCACACCCACAGCCACCCACACACGCACACACACATTCATACACCATCCCTCCCCCCCCCCCCCACACACACAATGGATGGCGTTTCATGCGTTTCAGATCAATACAGAAGAATGTTATTAAACTCTTTCCTTGCAATATCTTTCAATGAGTCAATGCGCGTCTCCTCCAAGCGAAGGAATCACTAGCTCTCTCTGGCCAGGTGCATCCAGGTAAGAAAGGTAAGAAGAGAGAGAGGAGAGGAAAACTGGAGAGAAGAGGAGAAGATAGGAATGAAAGGCAATAAAGAAACTATTGACCGGGACTGCACACGAGAAAGAGGGAGACCGTGAGAGTTGGATAAATTGGGATAAGGAAAAAATAGACTGGTAATGTGAGAAGAGAGAGAGCAGGAGAGGAGTGAGTGAGTGAAGGGAAGGAGGGGGAAGGGAGAAAGGGAGGGAGGGAGAAAGCGGTAATCGAGCTGGAGACAAAACTATAATCACGGAAGGGAGAAAGAAACTGGTGGCGAACTTCGAGAATGGAGCAGGAATTCGAGACAAAAGAAATGAGAATGTGTTGGGCGACGGAGAGGGAAAAGCAAGAGAAGAGAAAGTCAGAAAAAACGAAAGAGAGAGCGAGAGAGAGTGAGTGACGAAGGAAAGAAAGAAAGAAAGAAAGGGATGAAAGACAGAGGGAAGGAAGGAAGGAGAAAGTTGGAAGGAAAGAAAGTTGGATGTGTGAAGAGTTACTGCAATGGTGAGGGAGCAAACGGAGGAGAAGGAGGAGGAGCAGGAGGCGTAGGCGGGGATAAAGGGGGGTGCCGAGACGGAGGGAAGAAGAACGAGACAGGGAGGAGGGAAGGAAGGAGGTGAGACATGGGCCGGGAGGGAAAGTTTGTCTTGCGTGAAATCAAGAAAGTTAAGGGGAAAGTGAGCGGTCGTTTGAGCGTTACAGTCCAGGTAATTGACACACTTCCTCCCCATCCCCCTCTTCCCTCGTCCTTCCTTTTTTCCTTCCCCTCTCTCCCCCTCCCCCCCTTGACGCCTATCCTACTCCTTGCCTTTAGTTAACGCCCAAAGGTAACCATGCGCCTCTTTAGTGTCCCGGAGTAATGGGTTCTTTATCCATCACAGACATCTAACCATCACCGCCACTATCCCTCTTTCGTCCTCCTCCTACTCCTCATCACGAGTCTCTCCCTTCCTTCCCCTCTTTCCCCTTCCCCCCTAGCAAACACCTATCCAAGTCCTTTTATTAGCGCCTTAAGGTAAACGTTCCTCTTCCCTTTTTGGTCCTCCTCCTTCGCACTGCCTTCCTTTCCCTTTCCTTCTTCCTTTTACCTTTCTTTCCTTTCCCCTCTTCCTTTTTCTTTCCTTTCCATTCCCCTTCACATCTTCATTTTTCTTTCCTTTTCCTTCCCTTCCCCTTTCTTTTTCTTTCCTTTCCTTTCTCCTCTTCCATCTTCCTGCCTTTCCCTTCCCCTCCTCCATCTTCTTTCCTTTCCCTTTCCCTCTTTTTTCTTTCTTCCTGCCTTGCCCTTACCCTCTTCTTTCTTCTTTCATTTCTCTTCCCCTCTTTCTTCTTCCTCTCTTTCCCTTTCCCTCTTCCTCCTTCCTTCCTTTCCATTCCCTTCTTCCTTTTTCTTCCTTTCCCTTCCCCTCTTCTTTCATCCATCCTATCCCCTCCCCTCTTTCTTTCCCTTTCCCTCTTCTTCTTCATCCTTCTTTTCCCTTCCCCTCTTCCCTCTATCCCAGCTCTTATCTTCGTCAACACCCTACAGTAAATATTCATCCCTCCTCTCTACTTTTCTTATCCCGCCCTCCTTCTCCCCTTCCCCTCGTCCTTCGTTCCATTCCACCTGCCCACCCACTCGCCCGCCCGTCATTATCCTCCGTGCTCAGGTAACTTGGTCCAACTCTCGCCGCTGTCGTCTCCAGGTAAAACTTCTTGACGCAGGGAAGAGGACGAGACTCACGGATGCCAAAAGGAAGTTGAGAACCGCACGCGCCAATGAAAAAAATGAAAAGTTAGAGGAAATAAAAAGGACGCAGTGAATATTAGTGAGGATTCTGATGATGAATATGTGAGGATTCTTTTTGCAGATGTAGACCACTGATGTTTAAGAATTAGCAATATAATAACCGAAAAGAGTTAAATTAGTGGGTATTTAGTAGTTATGAGGATCTCGAGAATAAAAAAACCCACATAATAGTTGATGAACAGAAGCATTGCAATGTCACGAAGAAAAATAGAAGTAAATAAAGAAAAAAATACGCAACTCTCTGACATCAAAGTACCGGGATAAAGGAAGAAAGAAAAAAAATATAAGAAAAAGAGCACAGTGACCACCACAGACGCACCACCACAAGAGGAGTAAAAAGAGGTATTAAAAAAAAGCAACTTCTGATAAACGACCACGCGTATCAGGAGCTGCAATTAAGGAAGGATCAGGAGGATTAACGCAAAAGGAAGGCGACAAAGGAGCAAAGACTTCAAAGATAGAACCGAGAGAGGAGAAAAAAAGCTTGTACGAATCGGAAGATAATCTGTTAAAAACTTTCGTGCAAAAAAAAAGAGAATACTAGGATGAGGAGACACGGTTCTGAAGATAAATCATAAACACACATATATAAGAGAGAGAGAGAGAGAGAGAGAGAGAGAGAGAGAGAGAGAGAGAGAGAGAGAGAGAGAGAGAGAGAGAGAGAGAGAGAGAGAGAGAGAGAGAGAGAGAGAGAGAGAGAGAGAGAGAGAGAGAGAGAGAGAGAGAGAGAGAGAGAGAGAGAGAGAGAGAGAGAGAGAGAGAGAGAGAGAGAGAGAGAGAGAGAGAGAGAGAGAGAGACGAGGTGGCCCTTATCTGATTTGGGAAACTGAGCGTTGAAAACTACACTTAACTTTCTAAATTGAGTGCTATTGTTTCTATACGGGAGTTGGAGAGAGTGAAGACAGGAGGGAAGGGGAGAGGAAGGGAGAGAGAGAGTGAGAGAGAAAGGGACGGAAGGGGTTGGATAGCTTGAACTAGATAGAGGGTGACATAAGGTAATAGAGTAGAGTGATGAAGTGCTAGAGATAAAAAGAGAGGGAGAGAAAGGGTAGTGATAGGGTAGAATTGAGTAGGTGACGTAAGGTAATGGGGTGAAGGAAAAAGGAAGAGAGAGAAAATGATATTGTTCCCGATAAACAATAACAACATCAGAACATTTAACAAACCTACACCATACAGTTGTACACTTCTACTGTCTTGTCTTCCTTCATACCTGTACCTTCACCACTGACCCACTTCCTCTTTCTACTACATCCTTGATTAAAAAGTGTGAGAATGAGAGAGCGAGAGAGCAAAGAAGTGAGAGGGTGGGGGAGTGGAGGAGGAGGAAGAGGACGGGAGTGAGAGGGAACAAGAGCGAAGCAAGGAAGGAAGGAAGGGAGTGAGGGAAGGAGTAATGGAGATGTTGAATGACCTACTTGTTTTTGACGCAGAGTGGATGAGTGTGTGAGATAATGACTGAAGGGATGAGGCGTGAATGGGATAGGAGCTGAGGTGAGAAGGAAAGGAGGATTATGAAAAATGAGGCGGTCTTTCAAATGAGTCAGGAGAACGGAGAAGTAAGTTTTTTTTTTTTTTTTTTTTTTTTTTACGTCGCGGCCTATTGCGCCGGTAGGCTTCTTCCCGGTAGGGCCTGATGGTCGGCCCAAGGCTTCTTTCCGGTGGGGCCTGATGGTCGGCCCAGCCCGTTCTGGCGCAGGCGAGTGTTTATAGTGGCGCCATCTTGCATTGGCTCATGCTGCCCTCCCAGAGCTCATCTTTAATCCTAGAATCTAGAGTCCGGGTTGATAGGTGGTCTTCTGGACAGCATGTGGGTAGTTTTAAGCCACTCGGCGGCGGCTGAAAAATCCCAGCTTGGTGGCACCGGGCGGGGATTGAACTCGCGTCCTCCTGAACGCGGCGCCGTCACTCTGTCGACTCAGCCACCGCCTCCCCATAATATGAAATATGAAAGAGTATCCGCAGCCATATGTGTCTGTAAATTTTAACTCTTCATATATATAAATATATATATATATATATATATATATATATATATATATATATATATATATATATATATATATATATATATATTGACTTCATGAAAAAGGAAAAGAAAAATGAGGAGGTTTTTTCATCCATTGAATATGAAAACTTAGCGGAATTCATGAGTTTAGTTTTGGTGTGTTTAAATTTCAACTGTTTCTTTCTTATATATACATTGACTACTTCATGACAAAAAGGGTTACATCAGAACTCACGAATTTAAGTCAAGATCTACAACATGAAGAGGTCAACAAGCATCACTGGAAGGCTTGTGAGGCATGACGATAAAACTGAGGATTGCAATATTTTCAACTAAAACAATAACTGACGTGGTTAATACTGAAGCCTCATTATCTACAACAATGTGCAGTAAATAGCCCGCAGACAACGACCCTTGCACACTAATCCCACTAATCCACAACAGTGATAAAGGAAGGTTGGAATCGTGCTGTGTAATTATGTGGTTCATTCAGTAATTACTTTCCCCGGTTTCCTTCCGTTAATAATTAAATAAACAAATATTAAAGATCTGGAACCAAGATATCTCGAAATAACTATTGTTGCTGTGTTTGTTTTTACCCTTTGGGCTGCCTTCTTTGAGGTAAAAAACTAATCCCCTTTGCATCGAGTTAAAGGGGAAACATAAGCCTCTTTTCTTTGCACTCTCTCCATCATCAGTTGCTAATCACATGCGTGTCACACGTGTTCGTTAAGACTTCCTCCTCTCAGTTGTTGCTCATTTCCACGTTCAGAGCAGAGCAGGAAACCTTGGTGCAATAATACGGACCATTAAAAGAAAATAAGCCTCAATTCTTAGCTCTTTCTCAATCATCTCTTATCAATCACATAGTTCTCACACGTTTTTGCCTCAGACTTCCTGCCTCAGTCGCTGCTCATTTTCACGTGAGTGCAGCGCGGGGAACTTTGCTGAAATAATACGGACCATTAACACGATTTGTGGCATACGTGGAGCAGCGCGCGGCAGTAATATGCTGGGCAGTAAATATGGAGCAAGTTAGGGTGATACGAGTGTTCTGAACATTGGACACGGAGAAATTGAGGTTTATGGAGTTCGGGGTGATAAATATTAGTGAACTTGGGTAGTCATGTGTGTAGTAAATCTGGAGCTTCTGTTGTGTTCCGAGTGGCACAACCGTAAGTTTTGCTATATAGTATTCTGGGTAAATAAGAATAAACTAATTTACTGATGATATTAAAACTAAGCATGCATGTTATGGACGTTATTCAGATGGTGGACAATATATATCATCTTAATGTCATTGATACCTCTTTGTTTATTCTGGGTTTTCATTGTCACTTTTGAAGGTAATGAGGACAGTGTTACCAATACCCATATTTGGTTATTTGTAGCTCTGAAGGAAAGGAGACGAAGGGGACCAAGGGTGTATATGTTGCTCTTAGAAGGGAAGAATAAAATCATATCTCAAACCTCTTTCCTCTTTTTCTTCCTTTTTTATGTACAGTTCCTTCTGAAATAACGTAACGGATCATAATAAAGTTCTTCTGCCCTGTTTTAATGTGACTCCTGACCTTTAACGACACACACACACACACACACACACACACACACACACACACTATTCTAAGCACACCCACCCACCCAGCTCCTCTGATATCTTATGCTCTCAACACTTGTAGAACTGAAACGCGACATTGTCATATTTCATCGCAGTTCCCACGCGGCGCCTTGACGCTTAAAGTTGCTGGGCTTCTTTGTTTCCATGGATGACGAAGTTGCATCCGTTCCTTTTTATACTTCCTCGGCGGCGGCGGTGGCGTTGGCGTGCCATTGAAACCTTGATAACGGTCGACCGCTAATTTCGTATTCTTTCATTGCGAATTCAATCACTTACTTAGCATTTTCCTGCCTTGGAGTGTGATTACATTATGCAGACCGAGACAGATCTTCGCCGGGAGAGGATTCCTAAGAGGAGTCTGTGTTTACGTGTGACCAGATCAAAGACAGGAATGGCATATTTTAGGTGAATATTGCAGCGTGATCGTATTCGCGGAGACAGCACTTGCATATTCCACGCAATGTAATGTTATAAGGAAGGTGGGACTCAAGCAATACCTTGATCCCTGCTGCATACGTCCACCTTCACCGGGAGAGAAGGAAACAAAGAGAGAGAGAGAGAGAGAGAGAGAGAGAGAGAGAGAGAGAGAGAGAGAGAGAGAGAGAGAGAGAGAGAGAGAGAGAGAGAGAGAGAGAGAGAGAGAGAGAGAGAGAGAGAGTTAAATAAATCTACACCTATGTATAGTGTTCACCAATTTGGAATTTAATTAAAAAATATAGCAAAGTGGTTAACCCCACACAATATCATCTCCGACTTGCTTTCAGACTTCTCTTCCCACCCACTTTCTCTTTAGCTAGCTGGTTCTACTTTTTCACCCCCTCCTAAGAAAAAAGAGACGAAGGGAAAAGAGGAGGTTGAGAGGGAGAGAGAGAAGAAAAATGGGAAATTAAAATAGAAACGGGAGATGAGAGGAAGGAAAATAACAAGGGTAGACAGGTATGGATAGGGAGGTGGAGTAGGGAAAGAGGGAGAGAGATAAAGGCGAAGTAGGGAAGAGAAAGGTTAGAAGGAAGAAGTGAGGAGGGAAGGAAGGTGATTAGGGTAGACAGAGAAGAAAGAGGAGGTGGAATAGAAGAGTGAGAAATACAGAGGAAGAATGGGAGAGAAACGCTGGAAGGGGAGGTGGAATAAAGAAGAGTGAGAGATACAGAGGAAGAAAGGGAGAGAAACGCTGGAAGGGGAAAATGAGGAGGGAAGGAAGGTAACAATGGAAGACAGGAAAGGAAAGGGAGGTGGAGTAGGGAGAAAGGGAGAGAGATTTAGACGATGTAAGGGAGGGAAAGATTGGAAGGGGAAAGTGAGGAGGGGAGGAAGCTAATTGAAGTAGAAAGGGAAGGAAAGGGAGATAAGGGAGGAGGAGGAGGACGTGGCAGAAGCATCGTTGGTAGTCGAGTGAGGCCATCAGAATTGACAGCTCCGGTTTAATAGTCTGGGGAACATGACCAACAACGATGCATAATTATTGTTTTGTCTGTTTGTCTGTTCATTTGTCCTATACGCCCCATCCATTTGTTTAGCCGTCGATCCATCTCTCTCTCTCTCTCTCTCTCTCTCTCGTATTGATAATCTATCGAGTAAATAAGCAACTTAAGACTGCACGCAATTCCTTCCACTAAAGTTACGTACGAGAAAGAAATAAGCTTCCACATACCGTCGTACAGTGCCATGCTATTGACTATAACCCCCCAAAAAGTCGATCGCCACATTTCCCACCTTGGTTTTTGCTAAGGCAGAGCTGCAAGGTCTTGGTCCCTTTTTGAGGTTGTTTCTCTTAGGTTCAACGACTGACCACCCTATCTAGAGCAGAGGGTCGGTGTGAGTCTGAGTATCTATGTAAATCTCTGTACATATCTCAAATTTGGCAGCTGCCTGTCTTTCCATCTGTTTGTATGGCGGCCTGTGTCCGTCAGTTTCCACGACGTCTTTGTCCGCCTGTCACTCAGTCATTGCGTTAGTGTGTCTGTCCAGTCGCTCAGTGTGTGTGTGTGTGTGTGTGTGTGTGTGTGTGTGTGTTATCTCTCTCTCTCTCTCACGGGTTCTGTAGTTGTACAGTTAGGTAAGACCGAAATGTTTGAATAATTGAGTGAGTGAGTGAGAGAGAGAGAGAGAGAGAGAGAGAGAGAGAGAGAGAGAGAGAGAGAGAGAGAGAGAGAGAGAGAGAGAGAGAGAGAGAGAGAGAGACACACACACACACACACACACACACACACACACACACACGCACACACCGACAAAGACCACAATCCCTTAATGATAATGATTCGGAAAGAAGGATTTAAAGAGTACGTTGTGTGTGTGTGTGTGTGTGTGTGTGTGTGAAAGAGGTGACCGAGTACGTGTGAGTGTGTGTGCGCGCAAGGGAGCGGCGTGGGCTCTTATTGGCTACGTTATTATTTTTTATAGTAATTTTCTGTTGTTCTGTTGCAGACTCGTGTTTTTTGTGTGTTTTTCTCATCGGCAATAACGTGCAGCTGCTGTTTGCGAGGCTCCGTTAATGCGGCTGATCTGGCAAAGCTGCAGGAAGGAATTAAGGTGCGATAGAACACTTAAATGAGGGAAATAAAAGCAAAAAGGGAGAGGTAGTTGAGAGCGGAGAGAGGGGAAGAGATTGTAGAACGCCAAAGAATGATTAAGGAATGAGGAATGAGAGACAAAGGGCAAGTGTGATAGTAAGGAACGCTAGATAAATAAATGAGGTAAGGAAAGGCAAGAAGGGAGAGGTATGTAGTTCAGGATGGAGAGTTAGATAGAGACTGTAGAAAGCAAAGAGTAAATAATTAATAGGGAATGAAAGGCAGAAGGTGTGGATGATAGTAGAGAGACAGAGGAGAGGGGTAGACATGAAGAGACAGGGAGGTATTAAAAGGAACGATATAGGAGAAAGAGAAATGAAAGAAGAAAAAGTGAGCAAAAGAGAAAGGTGTGAGGAGGAGAACATTAAGTAAAGATCATGGAAGGCAGAGATAATAAAGAATAAGGGAATAAGAGAGATATAATAAATGAAGGAAAGAATAGGAAACGAAAGAGAAAGCTGTGTGAGGAGATCTTTGAGTATAGAAATATGAAATAAGAAATGAAAGGCAAAAGGCATGTGGTTGCAAAAAGAGAAAGAGAGACAGGGAAAAGAAGCAAGGTAATAGAAATGAGCGGGGGAGAGAAGAAGGACGGGGAGGAAACAGATAGGACGGGAAACGGAAGGAAAAGGGAAGTGAGGGAAGCATGAATTCGGGTTGAGGAAATATGGGAAAGAGGGAAGGAAAGCGGAAGGGTGAGGGAGGCCAAGGATGTGGAGGGAGGAAGAGGAAATGAGGCAGGCAGGAAAAGGGGGAGGACGAGGAGGGTAAGAAGAGGGAAGGAGAAAACTGTGTAACGAAAGAAAAGGGAAGAAAGAACGAAAATAAATGTAGAAATGAATGATAATACGAGGGAAAAAAACAGGAGAAGGAGGCGGAAGAGGAGAGTAAGAAAAAGAGAGGAATAAAACTGTCTTACGAAAGATGAGGGAAGAAAGAAAAAGGAGAGGCAGAATAGAAAGAAAACACAAAAGAAAAAAGAAACAGAAGGGAGTGGAAAAGAAGGAAAAGAAAAGAATGGAACTGAATAACGAAATATGAGGACAGAAAGATCAAGAAGAAACGTAGATATGAAATGAAATACGATACGATAAAAATGAAATAGAGGTAAGGCAGAGAGAGAGAGAGAGAAAAAGAGAAGGAAAGGTAGGGAGGGAGATGGAAGATTAGTGTTACCTGGCCTTTACCTGTACCTTCTACACCCAATTTTTTATGCTTCCGTCTCTCCCCTTCTTTTCCCACCACCACCCAATTCATCTTCATTACCACACCTTGCCTCCACCTTCCTGCTCATTCGTCTACGCTCGCTCGCACCGCCGTGTATATTTTCCACTGGCGATGTACTGTTTTTTCTTGCTTTTTTTTTTTTTGCTCTGCCACAGTTGTTTCTTTTGGACGAGCTCAGTTGCCATACATTCTTGATTATGAGTCTGACGTTGGTGTTGTCAGACGTTTCCATCACTCACATCAACTATTTACAAAGGCGGAAAAGGAGATCACTCGGGTTCTAATGAGTGTTGTTTTAGGTTGAAGGTGCAGAAAAAGGATCATACTATCAAGGGGGTCATAAAACTACCCCTGGAAATGCCCAATACTCCTACGAAAGCCTAGTTAAAAAATGTTTAAGAATATAGCCTTGAGTTTATGTTATGAGCTGAGAGAGATTGTAAAAGTTCTCGATGTGTTTCTCTCTGTATCGATTCTGAATAATGCAAACTTTCCGCCAAATTATTGACTACTGACATTCACAAATAAGCTATAATCAAATACTACGGGTGAATAAGTGACGAAGATATTCAAGACCGTCACATGAAACTTGTTGCACGGAATTACAGACTCGAGCAAGGCTTTGGAGAATAATCTGTGACGAAAACCCAAACATGGAAATCAAGTTAATACAGTTCTTACATTTTTTTTCTCTCTTACCTGCCCGGAAATAACGTGGTGATAGAAGTGATGATGATGATGATGGTGACAATGGTGCTTTAACTACTGCCTCTAACTGCCACTACTACACTATTACTACATTACTACCATTGCCATACACCTCCCATACACACCTATTACCATACACTGTTCATATACTGTTGTTACTATACACATCTACTACAGCTACTACCCCCTCGTTACTACTTCTACAACAACAATACCCTCACCACCACAGCTACAACTACTACCACTTCACCACCACCACTACCACCACCAGCACCAGCACCACCACTATCCTCACCACCAACACTACCACTACCACCACCACTATCACTACCACTACCACCACCACCACCACTACTTTCACCACCACATACAGCACCGAGATAATGCACAATGGTAGAGGGAAAAGAAGTGGATATTTTCTCTCTCTCTCAGTAAACTAATTATTGGTGGTAAATAATGTGAAACCGTTGTTGATTTTGACGCTGAACATTCAAAGCACCAAACAGACAGACAATTAAAAAAGTGAAACATCAAACTTTCATCAAAACAAATGAAAAAAAAGGAAGGAGTAAACTTTTTAAATTTTTCCGACTTTTTTTTCTTTCAATCAACTGCCAACAAAACTTTATCGCTTAAGCGGCTGGCAAAATAAAACAAAACAAAGATGACAAATAAATATATAGTATAACATCAAATTTTTCAGCCTAGCAAATTGAAAGAAAACAAGAGGTATGTACAGACACTCAAATAAGTATCGTTACACATTCAGCACGATACAAACTGACACCAAGGACGAAGCCATTGATAACAGGCTACTCATGTTGGTATTACTGCGTGTGTTGGGTGTGGCTTCACTTCCCTGAATCAAGTGAGCGGGACTCGTAAAAGAAGCAGTAGAATTTGAGCTGGCACAATAACGCTTCATGGAACACACAGGTGGAGTCCTAGTCGAAGTGAATTTATTGATCTGTGTTGTATGCAGCACTATAATACTGCCGTGTTTGGGTGATGAAATAATTATGCTTTAACACTTCACACACAAGTGAATACCTAAAATTTCGTCCATTTAAGAGACTATGATTATGATAAACACCTGGCGTTATTATTAGACATTCGTTATAGGAGCATCGAATATATTACACATGGTTAGAAAAACAGCACAGGCATGGTTGCTTTTATTATATTAGAATGCTTTTAGCAATGCTTTTAGCATTGCAACTTGAAGTTGTGTTTTTTTCAGATGCCCACAGTTTGTTCATGAGAGAAAATACACGTTCAGTGGAAACATTAGTTCCACGATGGCACATCATGAACTGACATGCGTTGATGTTTGATGTTTTTTTCTCTTTGACATGGGGGAATACTTCTACCCACCGCTGTTACGGTGATATCTAGTATCTCAGTGTCTCCCTTCATCTCTATCCCTCCCTTACGGGGGCCCTGTTCTGCTCCCCCCAGCAGAGCTGAGGTGGTGGGCGTGATCGCACTTTTACCAACCCTGCCGAGATTACCGGGTTGTTCAGTGTGAAACTCGTCGGACCCCACTGTAACGATACTTTTTTGAGTGTGTGTGCATTTTCATTTATACTTTTCTGACTTTTTTTATAGTCCACTGCAAACAACACCATATCGCTTAAACGGCTGGTAAAACAAAGACAAAACAAAGAAGATAAAAAAAAAAGCAGCGACAGGAGAAAACAAGGTTGGTTGGGTTGGGTGCGCACGCACACACACACACACACACACACACACACACACACACACGGCCGGCGATAAAAAGCGAGTAGCAATTTCACCTTCCTAATTAAGTGATGATATTTTACTTCAGCATGCGGAATTAAGGTCGGAAAGAATAGCAAAGGGAACTGAGTACACTGCGGTATATCTGGCGTGTGCGTGTGCGTGTGTGTGTGTGTGTGTGTGTGTGTGTGTGTGTGTGTATTCGTGCTTGTTAGCGTACTGGAGAACAAGAATGCGACAGAGTAAACGGTGACAGGATAATTACGTGAGCGAGGCTGACCCTTAAGAACGAGGGGAAGAGAAGGGAGGGGAGGAGAGGGGAATGGAAGGGGAGAGAGGGGAGGGAGAGAAGGGAAGGGGGTAGGGAAGGAGGGAGGAGTGTGATACCAAGGGAAGTAGAGAGGAGGGGAGCGGAGGGAAGTGGATTGGAGAGGAGGGGAAGGAAGGGGAGGTGAGGGAAAGGAATGGGAAAGGGAAGAGAAGGGAAGGGAGGGAGGGAGGGAGGGCAATGATAGTAAGGGGAAATGAAGTGGAGAGGAGGGGAGGGGAGTGGGGGGGAGGGGAGGGAAGGGAAAAGAAGAAAAGGGAAGGGAGGGGAGGCGAGAGAAGGAGAGGTAAAAGGAAGGGAGGGAATTGATAGCAAGAGGAGTGAAGGGGAGGACAGGGAGGGGAGAGGGGTGGAGGGGAGAGGGGAGAGGAGGGAATGGGAGGAGAGGAGTAACACAACGGCAGCGGTTTTGTCGAAGCATAACACACACACACACACACACACACACACACACACACACACACACACACACACACACACAATGGTGGGAAATGTGACGGCCGATTCCCAGGCAGACAAAACAAACGGGAACAAAAGACAAAACCTAAGAAAGTCTCAGACCGGGAAAAACAAAAACCCGGAGAGAGAGAGAGAGAGAGAGAGAGAGAGAGAGAGAGAGAGAGAGAGAGAGAGAGAGAGAGAGAGAGAGAGAGAGAGAGAGAGAGAGAGAGAGAGAGAGAGAGAGAGAGAGAGAGAGAGAGAGAGAGAGAGAGAGAGAGAGAGAGAGAGAGAGAGAGAGAGAGAGAGAGAGATTTAATATGAACAATGATGGAAATATTTCTCAGCTTTCTTTGGATTAGCAACGTGAGGCAAGCATCCGGGGGGGGAGGGGGGGGAGGAGGAGGAGGAGGAGGAGGAGATAAAAAAAGACTAATGATAATGATGATGTGGATAAGAATGCTGTTGATACGGAAAGGAGATAACGAGTAGATGGATGGTGATGATAATAATGAAGGAGGAGGAGGAGGACACTTTTTTTGGACTACTGAGCTCCAACAACTTCATCATGGCGTGAGTTACTTTTCGAGGATGAGAAACGTGTGTGTGTGTGTGTGTGTGTGTGTCATTGGGTGTACTTTAAATTTCAAGGTATGATTCAGGGCAGTGGTTCTCAACTCGTTTCAGGTCACGGACCACCACCCCAATAAAAGATATGTCGTGGACCATGTTTTTGATTTGAAATATATTTCTTCAAAACAATTTCAAGAAATGATATAAAATAATGGCCAGTTAACATATTAATCTGAAATATATTTCTTACAAACATAATTTCCTGGAAATTTATGCGTACGTATCTATCATTTTGACGTGAAATTTATTTATAACAAACAGGATTTTGAAATTATGCAGGAGTATACAACTAATCAACACTATCCTTCCAAATTTGATGAATTATTTTCCTTGCAACCAGACTTTTGGATTCTCTTCTCATTGCCAAGCTTTTCAGTGTTAGGACCCAGGACGATAATACAACTAATGAGCTCAGCAGTTCGGTGGCTACTAGCTACAGCACTTTACGACAGTGTAATATGTAGCCGCGCGGCAGCTGAAAGGAATCAACAAGATGTCTCGTTCCTTCTCGTACAGGATATCATGGATATTCGTTTTATAATAGATTAAATTTAGAAACTGAAAGTGAATCGAAGTGCTACTTAGCAGCTACAACTTAAAGGTTGCCAATACATTTCCTAAATATTAATAATATAATAAAATGAATGGTCA
>NC_066535.1:5526273-5548773 GCF_024679095.1 Eriocheir sinensis
CCTTTCTACGCATATCTCTCTCTCACAGGATCGACTAGACTTATCGTTTGACACAGCTCACGCGCAACACCCAACGAGAAAAGTCTCCGTTTACATATATTCTTGGGTGGTTAGGCGCCGTCCCTCCCTCCTTTCCTTTATTTTCCCCTTCCTTCACTGCCCTCTCCTCCCTCCTCCGTTCCGCCATCTCCCCCCGTCCAACTCCTCCCTAAGCCTTTTACTTTTTCCTCTCCCTCGCTCCCATTTTCCTTCCAAATCCTTATGTTGCAGGGTTTTATATGCCCTGTAACGATACTTTTTACACTCCTCGCAGCTGGCCAGGTAATTGAACTGGAGCACCTGACGGAGATTTCGCATGTAGCTCTCAGTCTCTCGAGGTTCAAAGGACGGGAGTCATCTGTGCCACCTCGCCTCGACAGATTTAGGTCTCGTGGATGGGAGGGGGAGGGGAAAGAGGGATGTGACGTGAGGTGAGGTCTGGAGGTGTGTGTGCTGCGAGGAATGGCTGAGGGGCATGAGAGTTAGAGACGGGTGTGGAGAGGGGTTGTGAGAGAGTGAGGGGAGATGATGGTACGTCTAAGGCTATGTGTATGTGTGTGTGTGTCTGTGTGCTGTGAGGAATAGGTGAGGGGTGTGTGAAGTAGGAAGGCACAAGTATAGGGAGGGTGGTGAGAGAGGTATGTGAGGTGAGGTGACGTGTATAGGTGTGTGCTGAGGTGTGTGTGAGAGAGGAACAGGCATAGGGAGGGTGGCATGAGAGTGTGGGGATAGGTGAGAGGCATGTGAGGTGGGGACAGGTATAGAGAGGGTGGTGTGCAAGGGTCGTATTATAAGAACATTTCGTTGTCCAGAACACCTATTTGACAAGGCTTTCGGAGGAGTTATGGGCATTTCCAGGAGTAGTTTCATGACCCTGGTGGTAGTCTGACTCTTCCTCTGTACCATGAACCTAAAGAAACACTCATTAGAACCCGACTGATCCTCTCTTTGACCTTTAAAAATAGCTAATGTTAGGAGGGAAAGTGTTTTATAATACCGACATAAGAGTTAGGTGAATTGAGGTGACATATTATTGTGTGTGCTGTGAGGAATGGCTGAGGGGCGTGTGTCTGCTGGTGAGGGATGTGAGGCGAGGGGTGGATGAAAGGTGTGCTGGCGTGGCGTGAGCAAGGAAGGTTGGGTGGAAGACGACGCTGATGAAGGCTGGCCCCATGCATTATAATGACAAAACACACGTCTCCGCCCACTCCCCGCCCACCTGTCACCAGCAAATGATCCTTGAAGTTATGACGCCTTAAAAATTCCATACCATTAAACAATACACACCTCCTCTCCTTCTCTCCCTCCACCCCCTCCATCACCTACCTCTCCATCGTTTCCTCCACCCTCTCCGGCCATTTCTCTACCATCATTTCCGCCATTACCTCCATCATCTCCCAAAATTCTCTCCTTCCCTCCCTCCTCCGCCAGCTATTCCTCCTACCTCCCCTCTCTCCATTCCCTCCCTCCTCTATCACTCGCTTACCTTACCT
Source organism: Eriocheir sinensis (assembly GCF_024679095.1). Taxonomy (NCBI): domain Eukaryota; kingdom Metazoa; phylum Arthropoda; class Malacostraca; order Decapoda; family Varunidae; genus Eriocheir; species Eriocheir sinensis. The sequence continues at coordinate 5,527,806 of NC_066535.1, forward strand.
CGACCATCACCTGTCTGGGAACAATTTTGGGAGTAAACGCCAGGTACCTTAAGGCTCACGGAGAGGGGAAAATAGTAAGGATTTTCGACTCTACGCCTAAATGGATCCCTGTGCAATGAAGAGCCTACATGACGATCTCTGTAGACGTGAAGAGGAGGTTTGTAGGATTAGGTGAGATGGCTCCGTGGAGAAAAGTGTGGAGAGAGAGAAATGGGTGGGAGGGAGGTGGAATGGGCCGGCGGAGGGAGATGGCGTGTTGAGAATGGCGTGGGATTGGCGTGTAGGAGAGGGGCAAGGAGGGGTGAGGATAAGATGGGAATGAACAGGAGATATGGGTGATGTAGAGGGTTATGGGTGGGCAATGGATGAGGCAGGTAATGGCACTAATGGGTAGGCTGGCAGGCGGGAGGAAGGGAAGGAGGGAGGGAAGGAAGGGAGGGTCAGGGGAAGGAAGATAAGCGTGCGTGAGTAATGGTTTGAAAGTGTGTGATTATGGAAAGAGGTTAAAGGTTGAAAGAAACGTACACATGATTATTTTTACACACACACACACACACACACACACACACACACACACACACACACACACACACACACACACACACACACACACACACAGACACACAGATACACACTCACTCACGCGGGGCCGCTAGTATTGGAGGATATATATAATGCACGCGAATCACAAATAGCTTATGCACTTCTGTTGCATGCCATTCATAAAACACAGGCATTCAATGTGTAGAGGCAAGGGAGAGTAGTTCCAACACGTTCATGCATTAATACCCTTTCTGTTGTTATTAAAAGCTGATTGAGAGAACATATCACACACACACACACACACACACACACACACACACACACACACACACAAGGGGATGGCAAGGTGTTTGATGTGCGTGTGTTTCGAGCTAACATGAGAGAACACTAACAAGCATCCATGTTCCTTGGTGTGTGTGTGTGTGTATGTGTGTGTGTGTGTGTGTGTGTGTGTGTGTGTGTGTGTGTGTGTGTGTGTGTGTGTGTTCAGTATTTACTTATCTATTTTTGAAGAAGTGTTGACCTCAATAGTAGCTTAACGAGACCCTTTAGTATTTGGCTGCTGTAACACACACACACACACACACACACACACACACACACACACACAGACACCACACCAAAACAGACCTCCTCACACACCACCCCACGCCACATCACCATACACCGCCGCACATCTCCCAGCTCGCCGCTCCTAACTTTCCGTCCTTCACTCTTGCGGGAAAAAAATGATGGATGTATTTTAATGCAAGAAGTTTCCTCTTAAATTTCAGTCTTCCCCGTAAGGACACGCCACTTTGGTACAGTTTTTTCCTTACTTTACAACTCCTCCGTGTGGGAAGAGGAAATAATTAAAACCCTACAAAACACTCTGGCTTGCTGGCTGGGTTACTTGGAGGCTTCTTCCTTTACTTGGCTTTTTGTTTGGCTGACTTGTCTACACGCTGACTTCCTTCCTGGCTAGCGTACTGGATGGCACACTGGCTTTGTGTCTGACTGGCTGGTTGACTGACTTTCTTGCTGATCGGTTGGCTGACTGGGTTTCTTGCTGACCGGTTGGCTGACTGGCTTTCTTGCTGACTGATTGGCTGACTGGCTTGCTTGCTGACTGATTGGCTGACTGGCTTGCTTGCTGACTGGTTGGCTGACTGGCTTTCTTGCTGACTGATTGGCTGACTGGCTTGCTTGCTGACTGATTGGCTGACTGGCTTGCTTGCTGACTGGTTGGCTGACTGGCTTTCTTGCTGACTGATTGGCTGACTGGCTTGCTTGCTGACTGGTTGGCTGACTGGCTTTCTTGCTGACTGGTTGGCTGACTGGCTTTCTTGCTGACTGGTTGGCTGACTGACTGGCTTTCTTGCTGACTGGTTGGCTGACTGGCTTTCTTGCTGACTGGTTGGCTGACTGGCTTTCTTGCTGACTGGTTGGCTGACTGGCTTGCTTGCTGACTGGTTGGCTGACTGGCTTGCTTGCTGACTGGTTGGCTGACTGGCTTTCTTGCTGACTGGTTGGCTGACTGGCTTTCTTGCTGACTGGTTGGCTGACTGGCTTGCTTGCTGACTGGTTGGCTGACTGGCTTTCTTGCTGACTGGTTGGCTGACTGGCTTTCTTGCTGACTGGTTGGCTGACTGGCTTTCTTGCTGACTGGTTGGCTGACTGGCTTTCTTGCTGACTGGTTGGCTGACTGGCTTTCTTGCTGACTGGTTGGCTGACTGGCTTTCTTGCTGACTGGTTGGCTGACTGGCTTTCTTGCTGACTGGTTGGCTGACTGGATTGCTTGCTGACTGGTTGGCTGACTGGCTTGCTTGCTGACTGGTTGGCAGAGTGGATTTTATACTGACTTGTGGTCTGGCTGGCTTTGTGTCTGACTTTCTTGCTGGGTTAATGTCTACATTATCGGTTTTCTGACAGACTTCCTGGCTGGCTCACTGGTTCATTGGCTTGGTTATTACTGGTTCATTGGCTTGGTTATTACTGGTCCATTGGCTTGGTTATTACTGGCTCATTGGCTTGGTTATTACTGGTTCATTGGGTTGGTTGTTACTGGCTCATTGGCTTGGTTGTTACTGGTCCATTGGCTTGGTTGTTACTGGTTCATTGGCTTGGTTGTTACTGGTTCATTGGCTTGGTTGTTACTGGCTCATTGGCTTGGTTGTTACTGGCTCATTGGCTTGGTTGTTACTGGCTCATTGGCTTGGTTGTTACTGGTCCATTGGCTTGGTTGTTACTGGCTCATTGGCTTGGTTATTACTGGCTCATTGGCTTGGTTGTTACTGGTCCATTGGCTTGGTTGTTACTGGTTCATTGGCTTGGTTGTTACTGGCTCATTGGCTTGGTTGTTACTGGTTCATTGGCTTGGTTGTTACTGGTTCATTGGCTTGGTTGTTACTGGTTCATTGGTTTGGTTATTACTGGTTCATTGGCTTGGTTGTTACTGGTTCATTGGCTTGGTTATTACTGGTTCATTGGCTCGGTTATTACTGGTTCATTGGCTTGGTTGTTACTGGTTCATTGGCTCGGTTATTACTGGTTCATTGGCTTGGTTGTTACTGGTTCATTGGCTTGGTTATTACTGGTCCATTGGCTTGGTTGTTACTGGTTCATTGGCTTGGTTGTTACTGGTTCATTGGCTTGGTTATTACTGGTTCATTGGCTTGGTTGTTACTGGTTCATTGGCTCGGTTATTACTGGTTCATTGGCTTGGTTGTTACTGGTTCATTGGCTCGGTTATTACTGGTTCATTGGCTTGGTTGTTACTGGTTCATTGGCTTGGTTGTTACTGGTTCATTGGCTTGGTTGTTACTGGTCCATTGGCTCGGTTATTACTGGTTCATTGGCTTGGTTATTACTGGTTCATTGGCTTGGTTGTTACTGGTTCATTGGCTCGGTTATTACTGGTTCATTGGCTTGGTTGTTACTGGTTCATTGGCTTGGTTGTTACTGGTTCATTGGCTTGGTTGTTACTGGTCCATTGGCTCGGTTATTACTGGTCCATTGGCTTGGTTATTACTGGTCCATTGGCTTGGTTATTACTGGTTCATTGGCTTGGTTATTACTGGTCCATTGGCTTGGTTATTACTGGCTCATTGGCTTGGTTATTACTGGTTCATTGGCTTGGTTGTTACTGGTCCAGTGACTCTCTAGCTTCGTTACTCTTTGGCACTCTTGCTGGCTCTCTGGCTGACTCTCCGTGTGGCAGAGTGGTTGGCTGGCTGAGTTTCTGGCTGCCTTAATGGTCGTGCAGCTATTTTTAAGCGAGGAGGAGACGTAGGCATTAATATTTCAGTCGGTAAGAGGAGCATGACAAGTTGTTAGGCTGGTTTTTGTGGCGTGTGTCGGCGACTCTCACGGTCATAAGGTTGCGCTTTTGTGGGGCGAGGCGGCAATCTTTTCAGGGGTGTGGTGGGGAGGAGGAGGAGGAGGAGGAGGAGGAGGAGGAGGAGGAGGAGGAGGAGGAGGGGAAGAAGAATAGAAGGGTTATAAAAGAGACTAAAAAGCAAGGCGGGAGTGGAAAAAAAAAGAGGAAGTGCAGTGTGGCAGCAACGAAGGTGTGTGTGTGTGTGTCTGTGTGTGTGTGTGTGTGTGTGTACGTGCATTGCGACGGTACACATACGTGTGTGGCTACGTGGGGAAGGGGGGAGAGGGGAGGAGGGGGGTGAGTGACTAATTGTGTGTGTGTGTGTGTGTGTGTGTGTGTGTGTGTACGTAATATAGCAGCAGCACCACCAAATTTATATCATTACTACCACTACTCTCACTACAACCAACACCTCTATTACTACTACTACTACTACTACTACTACTTCTTCCATACTACTTTCTATTTCTACCACTACTACTACTACTACTACTACTACTACTACTACTACTACTACTACTACTACTTCTTCCATACTACTTTCTATTTCTACCACTACTATTAGCACTACTACTACTACTACTACTACTTCTTCCATACTACTTTCTATTTCTACCACTACTATTACTACTACTACTACTACTACTACTACTACTACTACTACTACTACTACTACTACTACTACTACTACTACTACTACTACTACTACTACTACTTCTTCCATACTACTTTCTATTTCTACCACTACTACTACTACTACTACTGCCACTACTACCGCCAAAACCACAACCACCACCACCAAAATCAAAAGGCAACAGTTCAGTATGACGCAGAAAAACGCGGATAATTATTTTTCCTTCCTCTTTTCCTGTAAAAATATAAACGCCGTGTTGAACAGACGGTAACAACCACACGACCATGACACAGAAACCGCAGCGCCAGACCCCTCCAGGTAAGGCACAACCACGGCAGGTACCCGCCGGCGACGCTGCAGGCGGAAGAGGAGGAGGAGGAAGAGGAGGAGGAGAAGGAGGAGGAGGAGAGGAAGAAAGATAAGGAACAGGAAAAGGAGAACGAGGAGGAGGAAAAGAAAAAAAAGGAGGAGGGGGAAGAAAAGGAGAAGAAGAGGAAGAAAGAAAAGGAACAGGAAAAGGAGAACGAGGAGGAAAAAAAGAAAAAAGGAGGAGGGGGAAGAAGAGAAGGAAATGCAAGAAGAGGAAGAAGAAAGGGAAGGAGGACCAAAGTAAAGAATGAGAAAGAAATAACGAGTGAATAATATAAGGAAGAAAGAGAAAGAGAAGAAGGAAAGAGAAGAGGAAGAGAGGAAGAGGAAGAGATGCAGGAAAAGAAGACCAAAGGAGCGAATGAGAAAGGGAGGACGAGTGATTAATATAGGGAAGAAGAAGGATGAGAAGGAGGTAAAGGAGGAGAAAGAGGAGGAGGAGGATTACACCGGAAAGGAGGAACAAAGCAAAAAAAAAAAAGGAGGTTGAAGGTAATGGATGAGGAAGGAAGTAAATTTAATAGAAAAAAAATATACGAGGGAGGAGAAGGAATAAGGGAGAGAGAGAGAGAGAGAGAGAGAGAGAGAGAGAGAGAGAGAGAGAGAGAGAGAGAGAGAGAGAGAGAGAGAGAGAGAGAGAGAGAGAGAGAGAGAGAGAGAGAGAGAGAGAGAGAGAGAGAGAGAGAGACAGAGAGAGAGAGAGAGAGAGAGAGAGAGAGAGAGAGAGAGAGAGAGAGAGAGAGAGAGAGAGAGAGAGAGAGAGAGAGAGAGAGAGAGAGAGAGAGAGAGAGAGAGAGAGAGAGAGAGAGAGAGAGAGAGAGAGAGAGAGAAGGAAGAGGCAGCGTGTGTGATAGGATTGCAGAGATGCAGCAAGAGGAAGAGGAGGAGGAGGAGGAAGTGGAGATGAGAGGAGCAGAGAGAAAGGAAAAGGGAAGGAGGAAACATGGAAACATGGAAACGCAGGCAACAGAAAGCCTATTGGCTCATTACGAGGTTGCCCGCTTTGGTGATTTTAATCTGCTCGACAGCCTGGGGCCTGGGGAGCAGATGAAAGCACCTCGACATTGAGGAGCAGATGAAAGCGCCTCGATATTGAGGAGCAGATGAAAGCAACTCAATATTCAGTTTACTCCCGACGCAGCGAAGTGACGGTCGATTCTATATTTGAAGGAGTTGATAGTATTCGCATTTACTACTTCTGAAGGAAGATTGTTCCAGTGACGGATGACTCGGTTTGAAAAGAAACTCCTTCCGATGTCTGTGTTACATCGACTAGACTGAATGGGTAAACCGTTATTTCTAGTTCTTAGGTTGGTTTGCAATTCAAAGAAATTGGAGTAATCGACGTTATTGAATTTTTTCAGATACTTGAAGACTTGAATCATATCTCCTCGTAGGCGTCTTTTCTCTAATGTAAAGAGATTGAGTCGCTTGAGTCGTTCCTCGTACGGTTGAGCCCTTAAGGTTGGTATCATTTTCGTGGCGCGTCGTTGAATCCTTTCCAGTAAATCAATGTCCTTTCTGTAATTAGGAGACCAGAACTGTACTGCGTACTCGAGGTGCGGTCTTACCATGGAATTATACAAGGATAGCATCACGTCTGGCGTTTTACACGCGAAGTTCCTCGCTATGAACCCGAGCATAGTGTTGGCTTTGTTGTATGCTTTTTTACAGTGATTCGCGTGTTTCAGGTCACTGCTGATAGTGACTCCAAGATCCTGTTCCTCCGGCAGCGCGTGCAGAGGTCTCCCATTCATGATGTATGTGGTTACTATTTCTGGACCCAATGTGCATGACTTTGCATTTGTCAACATTAAAGGACATTTGCCATTTTTCCGACCATTCGATAATGTGATTGAGGTCTTTCTGAATGATTTCGCAGTCGGTCTTTGTGAGGGCCTTTCCCCCCACCTTAGTGTCATCAGCAAATTTCGATATTGTGGATTTCAGTCCTGATTCGAGGTCGTTGATATATATGATGAAGAGAATGGGTCCCAGCACTGACCCTTGAGGCACTCCACTAGTGACTGGAAGCCAATCGGAAGGCTGTCCGTTGAGTAGTACTCGTTGTTTTCTGTCGGTGAGCCAATCTCTTATCCACGCGATCAGATTGGCTCCAATGCCCGCCGAGTGCAGTTTCTTAAGGAGTCGCTCGTGCGGTACCTTGTCGAAGGCTTTCTGAAAGTCCAGGTATATAATATCACTGGGGATGTGGGCATCCCAGTTCTTATATATACCTTGGAAGAAGTCTAATAAATTCGTTAGGCAGGAGCGCTTGTTTCTGAAGCCATGCTGGGTGTCGGAGATTACATTATTGTCTTCTAGAAACTTAACAAGTTTGTCTCTAATAATCTTTTCGATTATTTTCCTGCCACTGATGTCAAACTTATGGGCCTGTAGTTTAATGCAACGCTTTTGTCTCCTTTTTGAAAATTGGTGTTACGTCTGCCATCTTCCAGTCTTCCGGGACCTTTTTCAATTGAACAGACTGGTTGAATATGTTAGTGAGTGGCTGAAGTATTTGTTGTTTAAGCTCTTTAATAACCGGGACAAACCGTCAGGTCCTGTTGACTTGTTCGTGTCGAGTTTATCCAAATACTTTTCACTTCTTGGTCGCATATTGAGTCAATTTTCAGGGGCGTGATTCCCTCGGCGGGTCAGGGTTCTCGGGCATGGTTTCGATGTTCTCGACTGTGAATACGGATGCGAAGTTACTGTTGAGGATTCTGGCCATCTGTTTACTGTCCTGAGTTGCAGCTCCAGTCTCGTCTGTCCGGGGACCACTATTGATTTTACTTTTTTCGATCTGATGTATGTGAAGAATTTTTTTTAGTTTGTCTTGATGTCACGCGCTATTTGTTTTTCGTAGTTGCGTTTACTACTCCGAATAAGGGTGCGACAAGCTCTGAGGCTGTTGTGGTACTGAGTACGGGCTTCGGCCGTGTCATTCTCTTTCATTAGGTTATAATTCCTTTTTTAAGTTTACCGCCCTTTTTATTTCTCTGGTCATCCACGGTGGATCTACGGCACCATTTACTCGCCTGGGTTTCGTCGGCACTGTAGCCTTTTCTACTCCCAAAAGCTTATCTTTGAAGTTGTTCCACACGTTGTCGATTGTATTGTCGGTTAGGTGAAGTTGGTCCCAGGTCGCAGAGGGAAGCAGCTCACGGGCTAGGTTGAAATTTGCTTTTTTGTAGTCTGGTATCACTGACGGATTGTCTACGAGTTTGTGACTTATGTTGACATTGAAACGGATTAAGTGGTGATCGCAACCGTTAATTTTTTCACCAACTTCACAGTCGCGAATGAGGTCGGGGTCGCTTACTAATACCAGATCCAGCAGATTGTTTTCTCTTGTTGGTTGAGTTACAACTTGAGTGAGGAACGAATCCTCCACCATTTCTATAAGCCTGTTACCCTCTTGATCTCCAGTCAATTGTCCCCAGTCAATGTTAGGGCAATTAAAGTCCCCAATTATTATTGCTTGTTTACTTTGTGTTAAAGAGTGAAGCTCTTCGTACAGGGCAGTGTCATCGGCTGCTTGTTTTGGAGGCCTGTATACGGTCGCAAGTGTTAGTTTCTTATTATTCGCAGTTATTTCCACATAGACGGAGTCGTAATTTCTGCGTCCTGTTTGTCTATTTTATGGCAGGAGCGTACTTTTTACGTAGCAAATTACTCCTCCTCCTTTCTTGTGCATTCGATTTTTTGGAAGCTGTACCCGGGAAATGACAGTTCAGATACTAGATGTGCAGAGTTGGCCCAAGTCTCTGTGATGGCTACCACATCTGGTTTCTCAGTTGCAACATACGCCCTAATTTCGTCCTTTTGGGTAATAGACTGCGCATTTGTGTACAAAATGGAAATGTGACTACTGGTTTGGCCGTCGTGTTGAATGAGTTCGCTTGTCGGAGGCGTCGTTGGTTACACAGTTTCTGCAAGCCGCATCGACGCTACGGTTCGGTTGATCAAGGGTTTCCTTTGCCTTGCCCTCGCCTCCAGTTTTTTGAATAGCTTTTCGAGAAGCTTTCAACTGCATCGTTCAGGAGCCTTCCAAGCCGCGCCGAACCAATCTCGTTCAAGTGGAGTCCGTCCTCCCAAAACAAATCTGGGCGCTGGTTGAAGTGATGCCATGCGTTCGTGAACCCTACGCCTTCATCGTTGCATAACTGCTTTAGACTAGTGTTGACGCCGTACGCTTTACTGTTGTTGTATCCGGCGAACGTATTGACTCTCGGTAGAATTCCAGAGACGATGATGAGGGGACTTGGTCTTGTATTCGAATGACTTGACGGTTTTTTGCTAACAGGTCCTGAATTTGAGTTGACTGAAGGTCGTTGGTTCCCGCATGGATCAGATACACTGTGTCGTCCTTCGCATTTACTGAAACTGCATCGACAGCTGATTCAATATCGTCCAGTTTGGCCTGGGGATACAGAAACGCTGCCGTGTCAACGTATTCCGACCACAAAACTCCGTAAGTTGGCCTCTCACCACACTGTCTCCAACTAAATTGACTCTAGTAGTTAGTTTGCCCATGCCAGGAAACAGCGTCTGGTTCGTACAAGTGACAGCTGGTAGAATGGTCTTGTGATTTCTTCTGGAAGGCGCGAGGTACAAGCGGGAGCGCAGGCTAAGGTGGGGTTGGAAGTGGTGGTGGTGGGTGGTAGTGGGTGGAAAGGGTGGAGGTGAGGGTGAGGATGGAGGGATGTGGTATCAGAAGTGGGGAGGAGAGGCGGAGGTTGAGTTCGTGTTGGAGGTGGAAGTGGATGGAGTGGTGATGAGGATAGGGAGGAGTCAAGGGTGTTGGAGGGAGGAGAAGGGAGAGCGGGAGAAAGGGAGTGGGTGGACAGAGGTGGATGGGTAGGGAAGGGAGGTGGATGGAGTAGAAGGAATGGTAAGGGTGGCGGCGGGAGGCGTGGCAGAGGAGATCGTGTTGAAGGTGGAAGGGGAAGATGGAGTGGTGATGAGGATAGGGAGGAGTCAAGGGTGTTGGAGGGAGAAGAGGGAGGAGGATGAGGTCGCAAGGGAGGTGGATGGGATAGAAGGAATGGTAGGGTGGCGGCGGGTTCAGGCGTTGCAGAGGAGTGGGGTGGTTGAGGCGAGGCAGAGGAGATCGTGTTGGAGGTGGAAGGGGAAGATGGAGGGTGATGAGGATAGGGAGGAGTCAAGGGTGGTGGAGGGAGAAGAGGGAGGAGGATGAGGTAGCAAGGGAGGTGGATGGGGCGGAAGGAATAGTAAGGATGGAGGCGGGTTCAGGCAAGGCAGAGGAGGAGGAGGAGGTATGTAATTGGGTCAGAACGTCAGAATATGAGTTTGAGGAGGAGGAAGCTGGAGTAGGAAGGGCGGGGAAAGAAGAAGAAGAAGAAGAAGAATGAGGAGTAGGGAGTTGAGGGAAGGACATCATGGTGTCCCAGATCAACGCATTGGAGCGTTGTAGATCCTCGTTGGTTGTTTGTAGTGCCTGAATACGTAAGTCTAAGACACAGTACCTACACATCGAGTCGCTGGTTTGGTAGTGAATCGCAGCATATTTCTTTGAACAATTACAGCAATTGAAATAGTTGGACGGCATGATTACTTTTTTTTTTATTTACTGTTGCAAGACGATATAACTGTGTGCTTTACAGTTAAGATGAATTTTGTATCCGCGTGGACTATGGTGAACACCTGGAGGCGGCTTTAAATCGGTCGAGTCACGCGGGAGAGTTTGAGGTGTGGCGTCTATGAGGGCCCACACGTGTTTTCCCTCCGGGATTAAAATTCTCTGGGGGATTAAACTTTTCCTCCTTTTCAAAACAGGTGTGCTGGTATACGGGTCAAGCTTTGTACTTCTACGTTAGTGACAGATTTTCTACGGAAGAGAAGAAGGAGAAGGCAGAGATGCAACAAGAAGAGGAGGAGGCGGAGGAGGAAATGGAAGAGGAGAGGAGAAAGGAGAGAATGAGGAGGAGGAAGTGAAGGAGGATGGAGCGAATGTAGAGGAAAAGAAAGAGGTGGAAGTGGAAGAGAAGAGGAGAGAGAAGAACCAGAAGAGGAAGAGGAGGAAGAGAAAGGGAAGGAGAAGGATGCAGAAAGAAGAAGAAAAGTAGAAGGAGGAAGTTTAATAGGAGAGAGAAGAAGAGCAAAGGAAGATAAGGAAGAGAAGAAAGAGGATATGAAAGAGGAGGAGGAGGAGGAAGTGAAAGAGAGGAGAAGGAGAAGGAAAAGAATGCAGCAAGAAGAAGAGAAGGAGATGGTTAAAGAGAAGAGGAAAGAGAGAAGGAAGGAAAGGAAGAATAATGAGAAGTATGGAGAGAGTGTATTGAACCCCTCCTCTGTAAAGTCTTCCCTCCCACTGAAAGCTTTATTCCGAGGGCCGGCCGAGGATTCCAGGCTGTTCAAACTTTACGTGGTCGGGACTCACGCACGCGAATTATTCTGAGGAAGCGAAGCCGATGAGACCCGACATAAAGATACGAATCGCGGCAGAAAAACCGTGAATATGAGAACGAATGGAATGAAGACAAGGAGGGAGAGAAGGAGGAGGAGAAGGTGGTGAAGTAGGAGGAAGAGGAAAAGGGGGTGAATTAGGAGTAGGAGTAGAAGTAACAGAAGAAGAAGAAGAAGAAGAAGACGAAGACGAGGACGAAGACGAAGAAGAAGAAGAAGAAGAAGAAGAAGAAGAAGAAGAAGAAGAAGAAGAAGAAGCAGAAGACGAAGACGAAGACGAGGACGAAGAAGACGAAGACGAAGACGAAGACAAAGAAGAAGAAAAAGACGAAGGAGAAGAAGAAGAAGAAGAAGAAGAAGAAGACGAAGACGAGGACGAATAATAATAATAATAATAATAATAATAATAATAATAATAATAATAATAATAATAATAATAATAATAATAATAATAATAATAATAATAATAATAATAATAATAATAATAATAATAATAAGATGAAGAAGAGGAAGAGGAGGAAAAGGAGGAGCAGGGGGATGAAGAGGAGGAGCAAGAGGTTTATAGATATACCTTTTCACCTGCGACGTACATACGAACTTTGAAAACGAAAGCTGATTTGTTAGTACTTATGCAGGAGTTGTCGAATATCAAATAGGACGTGTTGAGGAAGCAGCTTGGTAAGGGGCGAGAAATACCTGAGTTTTAATACGTTTTCCTTAGCGGCAGACTGGAGGGTAGCAAGGAGGAACACGGAGTAGAATATATTTGTTCACAGAGGCCCAGAAAAGATCTTGGTCGAATTCTTTAGTGAAAATGAAGACGTGACATCCGTAACGTGTAAATTTGCCAAAAGATACAGACCGAAGATAAGTCTGTGGGTGCGTCAACATCTAGCTATAACGATGAGGATGTTGGCAAGATATTCAGTCAGCTTGCTCTTATACTGTGATGATGGGAGATGTAATACTTGAGTAGGAAGTCATATCGTAGGAGAGAAGTCAAGGAGGGAAGTCATATCGTAGGAGAAGTCAAGGAGGGAGAGTCATATCGTAGGAGGGAGAGTAATATCGTAGGAGAGTCATATCGTAGGAGAAATCAAGGAGTTATATTGTAGGAGAAATCAAGGAGGGAAGTCATATCGTAGGAGGGAGAGTCATATCGTAGGAGGGAGAGTCATATCGTAGGAGGGAGAGTCATATCGTAGGAGGGAGAGTCATATCGTAGGAGGGAGAGTCATATCGTAGGAGGGAGACTCATATCGTAGGAGGGAGAGTCATATCGTAGGAGGGAGAGTCATATAGTAGGAGGGAGAGTCATATAGTAGGAGGGAGAGTCATATCGTAGGAGGGAGAGTCATATCGTAGGAGGGAGAGTCATATCGTAGGAGAGTCATATCGTGGGAGAGTCATATCGTAGGAGAAATCAAGGAGTCATATCTTAGGAGAAGTCAAGGAAGGAAGTCATATCGTAGGAGAGAAACCATGGAGGGAAATCTTAACACAGACTCACGAAATCAAAGAGGACAAACTCTAGTAGACTTGACTGAAAAATCCCTCCATGCTAATTAATAAGACCTTCCCTGACTAAATGGTGTGCCTAAAATGGACGTGGAAATCTCCCTCGGGAGTAAAAAATGAGACTGATTATATCCTGACAGACAGGCGGGACACAATGACAAATGTAACAGTCCTCAACAAATTCAATATTGGTGGCGACTACAGAATGGTTAGATACAAAATTAATATCAATCTGAAAATTGTGAAAAAAAAAACTTTGCATGAAAGAACTTGCTACATTGAAAAACCGGATTCTCATTTGTGATCCAAAGCAGATGTTTTTTTTATACAGCAGAGGAGTCAGTTCAAGGGCATAAAAAAGGTAACAAATGTGAAAAAAAAGCCCGCTACTCACTGCTCCTAAAAAGAGGTAGAGGAGTGGCCGAAAGATAGATATGCAGCCTTGACGAAGAAAATAATATGACGTTGAAGTTAACTGCTTATGTGTATCCTTAAATGAGTGTTGCATTGCTTCTCTTTAATGGATCTGTAATTTTTTCCTTCTTCTGAGTTCAAAAGCACATCAAAGGATAAAACTTGTTGATTATGTACAGGAAGTAGAAAGACGGATAATACGAGTATCTTATCTGCTAGTAAAGATATTGAGATTTGACTCTTTCCTCGTATCCTTTGATCATCACTTACGGAAATGATTAATGTTTTCAGGTGATGGGGGACAAAATTGCAGTGTATACCGAAAGTGAGCTCTCAGATTCGAGTTATATAACATCACCGAATAAGAAGGGGAGCTCTGAGGTCGGATCACTGAATATAAAGTCCACTTATAACTAAAAGACAATACTAATTACCCTCCCATATTAAATAAAAAAAACAGCTATCTTACAACCTCGCAAGGAAAATCAAGTAAAAGGAGTTTGGGATTTGGGAAAGAAGCAGAGGAACATGAGCATTAGGAGATGATAGAGTATACCATGAGGATTAGGAGAGGATAAGGCTGCGCAAGAGGATTAGGAGAAGATAGGGAAGAGTATAAGGAGTAGGAGAAGATAGGGAAGAGTATAAGGAGTAGGAGAAGGTAGGGAAGCGCATGAGGATTAGAAGATAGGGCGGAGGGGCGGAGCATGAGGAGTATAGGAGCGGACAGAGCGGATGAGGAAGAGGAAGGGATACTACACAACAGGAAGTGGACGGCGCGTGGAAGTGGATCTGGTCAGCCGCTCCCAGGAAGAAAGATAGATGAGAGTGCGTCTGATCCAACACTCCTAAGCCGAGGAGGAAATTGTGTTAGCCTTAGCGAGCCACGGAGAGACAAGGACAAGGCGTGATAGATGACGGGGGAGGGGGGGGAGAGAGAGAGAGAGAGAGAGAGAGAGAGAGAGAGAGAGAGAGAGAGAGAGAGAGAGAGAGAGAGAGAGAGAGAGAGAGAGAGAGAGAGAGAGAGAGAGAGAGAGAGAGAGAGAGAGAGAGAGAGAGAGAGAGAGAGAGAGAGAGAGAGAGAGAGAGAGAGAGAGAGAGAGAGAGAGAGAGAGAGAGAGAGAGAGAGAGAGACACACACACACACACAAAAAAAAAAAAAGGAGAGAGGAGAATGGGCAATGTTTTAAGTATTTGCCGTGGAAGGAAAAAAACAACAGCATTCAAGACCAATTTGTCCGGCCTTTAGTTTTCCTCCTCCGAGTCGAGGGTTTACAGGTAAGGGAATGTGACGCCCAGGTGAGAGAGAGAATGACTATCAGAAAGTGAAAATGTGAGGAAACTGACATATGAGCCGTCTCTCTCTCTCTCTCTCTCTCTCTCTCTTTCACCACGCCTTTCTGTCACATCCATCACCTTACCAGTCTGTGTGTGTGTGTGTGTGTGTGTGTGTGTGTGTGTGTAATAATAGAAAAGAAAAAAAAGACCCACATGTTATGAAACGGACATAAATCAAACTAAACTTACACGCACAGAAAAAGAGAAAGAAAATAAAGCAGAAAAGAAAAAAAAGATGAGGTACTAAGAAGACAGGAAGACGAACACATGTGACGGCACTGATAGCACATAAAAAGCAATACGGAAGAAAATGAATGGTCGCGGAGAGGTGGGAAAAAAAAGAGAAGAAAAAAATAACGGACGAGAGCTATACACGTATCACATTAACGTCGAGGGGAAGAAACGTCGCGAGAACTACACAAAGGGCGAATAGGAAGAGAGAGAGAGAGAGAGAGAGAGAGAGAGAGAGAGAGAGAGAGAGAGAGAGAGAGAGAGAGAGAGAGAGAGAGAGAGAGAGAGAGAGAGAGAGAGAGAGAGAGAGAGAGAGAGAGAGAGAGAGAGAGAGAGAGAGAGAGAGAGAGAGAGAGAGAGAGAGAGAGAGAGAGAGAGAGAGAGAGAGAGAGAGAGAGAGTAAAAAAATAGGACGAAAATAGTGCGAGGAGGAGAGGAGGAAACGGAGAACACCGGAAGAGAGGAGGAGGAGGAGGAGGTGGAGGAGGTAGGAAGTGGGTCGAGGGAGGAAGAAAAGAAGCTGGAGAGGGAGGAAGAGGAGGGAGAGGAAGAAGAGGAGGGAGGAAAAACAAAGATGACACGAAGATAGGGTAGACAGGAGTGAAAACATGGAGGATGAAAATGAGAGGAGGAGGAGGAGGAGGAGCTTTTTGAAGGAAGGAGAAGGAGGAGGATGATGAAGAAAGGGAAGATGAAGACAGAAGTGAGTGATGAAGGTAAAAGAAGAAGAGGCAGGTAAGGGTAGTGCGTGGTAGTGGAGGTGACGACAGTAGTGATGATGGTGGTGGTGTTGTGGTCCTTGTGGAGGTGATGGGGGTTTCTGTGGTAGTGGTAGATGAAAGGGGTGATGGTTAGGGAAGGTTAGTGATGGTGGTAATGAAGGTGGTAGTGACGATGGAGATAACGATAGTAGTGGTAGTGGTGGTAGTGGTTAATGGTGGTGGTGGTGGTGGTGAGGATTTACATTAGAGGGAGAACTTCAAGAATAGGAATGATAGTCAAGATTAAGGGAGAGAAAGAAAGAGAGAAGAGGAGGAGGAAGAAGAGAAGGAGGAGGAGGAGAGGGAAAAGAGAGGACAGGAGAGGAGAGAAGACGAAGAGGAAGCATGTGTAAGACTGATGAAGGGTTGAGTGAATTGGGAGATGAGAGAGAAGGTAAAGGAGAGGAAGGGAGAGCGAAGCGAGGAGAGCGGGAATAAGGGAGAGACGGAGAGAGAGGGGCAAGGATGTGAGATTAGAGAGAGGGAAGAGAGAGGGAAAGCAGAAGGGAATTAGGAAAAACAGAGAAACAGCGAAGACGAAAGAAGGAAGATAAAAAAGATATATAGAAAGCAAAGAAGAAACTAAAAGAGGGAGAAATAGAGAGAGGAAGAAGGGAGAGAGAGGTGTATGTAACGAACGAATCAAGAAGTGAAAGAAAAAGAGATGATAAAATGCGAGAGAAGAAAAAAAGAGGAAGAGGAGGGATGGAGGGAGAAAGGCTACGAATAAGAAAGAAAAGATATATGAAGAGAAGGAGATAAAAATAAGAGGAGGAGGAGAAATAGAGAAGAAGAAACTGAAGAAAGAGATCAAGCGAGAAAGGACAGGCAGGAGAGATAGGGAGAGAGAGAAGAGGCAGAATAAGCGAAAGAGAAGATGAGGAGAGAAGAGATGGAGAAGGAATGGTGCTTGAGGAGAGAGGGAAGGAAAAGGGGAGCGAGAGAGAGAAAGGGAAGGAAGGGATAAGCCTGATAAAGAAAGGAGATATGGAGAGGAGAAGAAAGAAAAGAAGAAGAGCACGAGGATAAATAATTAAGAATGGATAGAGATAAAGCGAGAGAGTAAATGAATGAGAGAAAAAGGACAGTAGAAAATGAGAAAGGGAAGATGAGAGAAGATGAAGGGATGGATGAGGCTGAGATGGAGGGAGGGAGGGAAGGAAGAGGGAAGACAGAGAAAGAGAGAAAGGGAGGAACATGAGAGGAAAAAGGAGATTCAGAGAGAAGGACGAAAAGAAGAGGAAAAAAAAGAAAAAAAAGAAGGAAGGAAGGAAGGAAGGAGAAGACTAACGAAGAAGATGAAAAACGGGAGATAGGGGAGATGAAAGATAGTATAAAAGAAGAAAAAGAAGGAAACGAGGGAAGAAGAAGGGATGGAGGAGGAGAAGGCTGAGATGGAGGAAGAAGGGAAGGAAGAAGGGAGAGAGAGGTAGAGAAAGAGAGGAACCTGAAAAAGAAAGGAGGAGGTGGAAGAGGAGAAGGAGGAGGAGGGATAGGAGAAGGATGAAACGAAGAGGAGAATGAGGAAAATAAAGAAGAAAGGAAGAAAACAAATGAAGCGAGAGTAAAGGAAGGGGCGATAGGGGAAGGAAATGAGGGAAGAAGAGACGGAGAAGGAGGTTAAGGAGGGAGAGAGGGAAGGAAGAGGGGAGCGAGGAAGGGAAAGGAGGGAGAGGGAGGAACCTGAGACGCTGGTGGCTCCGTCGTGGGAACTGCCGAGGGAGCCACACAGGAGCTGGGTCTGCCGGGCCACGTGGGGAGGAGACAAAGCTTGGAGGAGGCTGGGCTCGGATGACACCACCACCACCACCACCATCACTCCCTCCATCCCCACCACCAGTACCACCCTCACCACGACCACCACCAGTACCACCCTTACCACGACCACCACCAGTACCACCCTCACCACGACCACCACCAGTACCACCCTCACCACGACCACCACCAGTACCACCCTCACCACCACCACCACTATTACCACCACCCCCTCCATCCCCACCACCAATACCACCCTCACCACCATCACCACCACCACCATTACCACCACCCCCTCCATCCCTACCACCAATACCACCCTCACCACCGCCCCCACCACCACCACCTCCATCCCCACCACCAGTACCACCCTTACCACGACCACCACCACCACCATTAACAACACAAGCACTACTACTACCACCACCACCACCACTATTACCATTGCCACCCTCATCAGCACCACCATTACCATCATTCTCACTACCATTACCAATCCCACTACCACCCCCATTACCACCACCATCATCACCACCACCACCACCATTAACACTATAACCACTGCTACCATCAATAATACAGCAACACCCACCTCCACTACCAACACAACTACTACCGTCAGCCTTACTACAACAACAACAACAACAACAACAACAACAACAACAACAACAACGTCTACCACTACCACCACCACCACCACAAAACACTACCATCTGAAAATGATCAAGTTTTATGTGTGTGTATGTGTCTCTATGTGAGTGTGGTGTGTGTGTGTGTGTGTGTGTGTGTGTGTGTGTGTGTATTGCTGCGTGGTCTGGAGCTGCATGACGGAGTTAACTTTTTTCTCGCCAGTCACTCACGGAAAGGCCAGGCGACATAAATCTCCCCCAGACACTAATAGCGAGTGCTGCGTGAACGGCTTCGTCACGTTCATGCGATACCCAACACCGGGATAACTGACTAACGCCGTTCCGTACATGTGCGAGTGTCGGTGTACATACGTGAGTGTCTCCAAACCAAGCACTGAGCCGAGAAATATGAACACGCAATTTACTGATCCTGTAGAGAGAGAGAAAAAAAGAAGATAAATTAAGAGGATCAAATACTGCACACCGGGATGAGTAACTAATGTCGTTCTGTATATGAGCAGGCGTTGGTGTGCATACGTAACTCATTCCAAACCAAGAACTGAGCCGGGATATATTAACAGGTAGTGTACTTGTTCTGTAGAGGTACAACACAAGAAGGTACAAGAAAAGAATGATTAAGTTTAGTTTCAGGTATGTTTTCATGCTCTTGATTTTCATTCTGCTTTCCTTGCAATATTCATTATCATTCCTTGGTACACTTATTCCGCCTGCTTCCTCTTTCCTTTCCATTCTTCCTTCTCATCCCTCGCTTAATCTCTCCCTCCTGCTTCATCACTTCATCCTCCCTTCTCCTTTCCTCCCTTCTCTTTCATCACCTGGGTAAATTTCAACTCCTGCTCTCTAATTTTATCCACCCTCCTTTCATTCTTCAAGCTTTTTTTTTTTGTATTTTTTTCTTGCCGCAAAAAAAGAAGGATAACTATGCTGGTACAGATGTCACGGCTGAACACGTACCCAACCCCAAAACAAAGCAAAACGCAACTCAAACCAGAAAAAAACAAGGACACAAGCAAACCGTGGAAAAAAAACGAAGTATATCACCGAGTCTTTCTTTCATTCTCCACCAAAGTTTTCTTGACGTCAACTCTGAATAATCCAAATGGCAGCGAAAAAGAATAAAAAAAGACATTTACGCAGTGCTACGAAAGGCTGAAAGTCCCGGAATACTTTTCTTTTTATCTTTGAAGGGTCAGTCAGGTAGGGGAGCTCATTTATGCAGGTGGATGGGACAAGTAACAGGTAAAATGTCATGCTCGGGAAGGTGAGTACGGTAACCTTTTCCCAAGACATAATCACGTTAGCCTATTCCGGACAAATTAATGATTGCCGGTTAAACTTTAGAAACAACGCTGTGAAAGGCCGTGATAGGAAGGAACTTTTTTTTTAACTAAACTACTTCTGGTATACCGACTTCTTTCCTTTTAAAGAGAGAAAAAAATCACATATCCGCAACATCACCATCATCATTATCACTGTCATCATCATCATCATCATCATCTTCAACAATGACTAGCTCACTACGGAAAAAAAAAAGAAATAAAGTAGAAAATCGTGGAAGTTAAATTAAACTCTACGCGGGTGCCAGAAACCAGTCATCATCATCATCATCATTATCATCATCAAATCATCGTCATCATTTTCAGCCATAACTAGTAAAGTACAGGAAAAGGAGAAAAAAGCTGAAAGTCGTGGAAGACAAGGATGCCAGAAAAGAATCATTATCACCATTATCATCACCATCATCATCACCAACATCATCATCCTAAGCCATTACTAGTCCAATACAGGAAAAAAAGGTCAAAAAACAAAAGTCATGTAACTCAATCTGCCTACTCGAGTCCCCAAACCCAATAGTTAATCCCACTACTTTTCCACCTTCGATAAAGAGAGAAGAGAGAAAAAGAGCCAGAAAATAGAAACTTATGCAACACCTGAAAAAGGAAAAAGTTCGGTCTCGTCGAATTTAATCAATCTCAAGAGGGGCCCCGGAAACTATTTGATCCAGGTGAGCGGCGGCGTGTCTCGTGGTTAATTGATGAAGGTGAATGAAGGTGGTCCGTGTATCGCTTAATTTGTCCTACAGCGGTGACCTATGAGGCCCACTGAAACGCCTTTTTGTGCTTGTCGGGGAAGTCTGTCCAAGTTTTAATTCTCTCTCTCTCTCTCTCTTAAAAATAAAAAAAGTAATACTTCCGCTCTACAATAGTTTAGTCAGACCCCACTTGAAATATGCGGTACAGTTTTGGTCTTCCCACAATGCAAAGGATATTGCTAAATAAGGTGTTCAACGTCAGGCAACAAAAATGATCCCTTCCTTGCGCAACAAACCCTACGACGAGAGGCTCTCCACCCTTGACATGTTCTATCTTGAGAAACGTCGCATCCGAGGAAAACTGATCGAATGTTTTACAATACTTAATGGTTTCACGAATGTGGGCAAGTCAAATTGTTTATGATCGATGACACTTTGCGACCGAGGAATGATGGCGCTAAACTTAAACGTAGACAAGTAAATTCAGACTACACTAAATTCTTCTTCACCAACGTTGTAGTGCAGGAATGGAATAAGCTCCCACCTTCAGTGGTCCAGTGTAACACGATTGCCTCCCTTAAATATAAGCTCGACCGACACTTCCTTCGACTTAATATTAACTAGAGTAGAAATGCAAAGTTTTGGAGCCATCTGATTGAAGTAGAATCATTTAGGTTTATGGACAGATCACTTAGTCTGGACCATGGGGTCTGTGTGGTCTGAATTTCTATGTAAATCTCTCTCATCGGAGCACTTCAAGCTAAGATTAAGCGGTGCCGACCGCACGATAAACACAATCTTCACACGGAAGGGGTAGAAAAAATAAACAGAAGGAAAGAGGAAGGAAGGAAGGAAGGAAGGAAGGAAGAAGTAAAGAAAGAAGAATGGATGTAATGAGATGAAGGAAGATATTAAAAAAGGAAGGAGAGTATA
>NC_066535.1:5553773-5566126 GCF_024679095.1 Eriocheir sinensis
AAAAAAAACTGAATACCTAATGTAAAGAAATCAATATCATGAGGCAAATTATTTAAAGGCCAACGTACGTAAGTGAATATATTAGAACAAAATGCAGAGTAGAACAAACAGCCATCTTACCTGCTTTCTTCTTTCTACTCTCACTACATCCCCTTATTTTTTTTTTTTACAACAAAGGAGGCAGCTCAAGGGCACACAAAAAAAGAAAACAATAATTAAAAAAAGCCCGCTCACTTCTCTTTTCTCCTTCACTTTCTCTCCATCCCCTCATATCTCTCCTCCTCCTCTTCCTCCTTCCCCCTCCTTCTCTTCATCCCTCTTGCACCTTTCCTTCCTCTTTCTCCCTCAGTTTCTTCCTCTCCATGTTGACTTTCACCCTCTCCAGTTTCTCCTCTAGCTCTTGTTTCTTTCCTTCACCCCTCCTTCTTTCCTCTTTCCCCCTCCGTTTCCCTCAATCTTTCCTTCTTTCCTCCTCCCCCTCCATCTGTCTCCTCTTTACACAGATGATGCGAGGCAGGGATTTCGATACATTTAAAGGGCAGTAGTGCAGATAAAAGGTTCCTCTATTCCTCTCACACTATAAAAGAAATAATATCGCTGCACCTGCAAAGCTGAACAGTGAGAAAATAAAGTCAGACAAAGGCTTCTGAGGGTAACGAGCGATTCTAAAGCTTAATTAAGTCTACGGATGTTACATTGTTTCTTTGGAATTATATCGCGCTCTCTGACCCCTGGACGCTATATGTGCCGATGTTAAAAGTATGGGGTATGGACGAATTTCACCTACTCCCATATCTCTCTCGATGTTATTTTAGTACTTGTCTCCTTCCCTCACCCTCCCTTTCTCCTTACTTCATTTATTCGCTCTCTTTTCTTTTTCTCTCTCCTTCTCTCCCCTCTGTGTCAACTCCCTCCATATGTCTTTTTTATTCTGTTCCTCCCATTCTCCCCTCTTTCAATCTACACCTTTTTCACCACATTTTCCATCCACTCTCAACAAATACTTCCTCCCCAAACGCAAATTTCCCTTTCCTGTAGCAAATTTTCTTTCTCCTCCTTGCTCTCCGCTTTCCTTCTTTTTTCCGCAAACTTTTTAGTTCACTCTTGCCTTAATTTTTCCTAGTCTTTTCCTTCTCACACGAGCTCTCTCTTCATCCCTCCTTCCTTGCAAAGTTTCTTCTTCTCTCTCTCTCTCTCTCAGTGCCTCTTTTCATCCTTTACGTCGTATCTTTCTTCACCGAATCCATTCTCTCTTCTTTCTTTTTATTTCCCTCTTGTATTTTTTTTTTACTTCTATAAAACCTTTTCCTTGACGTCATCTCAGCTTACCTTTTTCTTTCTCTTTCTTTGTTTGCATCTATGTTTGTTGGACCGTCTGCTTATTTCTCGTTCCTGTATTTCTTTTCTTCATTCTTCCTCTTTCTTTTCAGCTCACAGTCTTTCTGTTTTCTGTCTGTCTGTCTCTGTCTCTCTCCCTCTATCCACTGTCTCTCATATTAGCAATGCAAAGTAGAGACGAAGCCATTTTTTCAACGAGGCAACATTTTTGAATTGAATGAAGAGATTTTGACATTTTCTTGTATTCCAATCGAAATGAAACAAAAAAAAGTCTCACATATATGAAAGGCAGAGAAGGTTAGTCCGTCTTGGTGATACGCGGCTAGCATGTAAGTAGATCAAGGAGGGTTTGAGGGATAGTTTTTCTCTTATTTCACCTTGAGTTTATTACTTTGATGTAAAGGAGAAATAATATAGTTTGATGTAACGTTAATGATATTGATTTAGAGCACGTTTCACATCGACAGGAATACAAAATCAACGTAACATAAAATAAGATCTACTAGTGATGCTCTATTGTATGTATCTATTGAGTATAAACTGCACATTATACGAAGATTTCGATTAGTGTAGAAATCCACCACACGGAATGGATGAAACGATATGCGTACTCTACTAAAGTCACACACACACACACACACACACACACACACACACTGAATCTTATCGAGACCTGGAAGTCCACCGGAACAAAAAATTCTTACGTGCCTCCTTGACTCTCCATCTTCGAACACCAGGCGGCATAGGAGGGGCTGGGGGTGAGGGGGGTCGGGGCGAGGGGTTACGGGGTGAGGGGTGCGAAGTGAAGGCACAGGGGATCCAGGCAGTTCGGGGACCTCAGCGGTCGGACACGTGGCGAGGAGAAGGCTACATCGCCCCTCACTGATGAAAACACGACTTGGGGGACAAAGGTGGAGGACGCCTTTACGCTCACGGAGAAAACCTTAATCCGCGGACCTTTTTCTCCTGTGACCCGTGCCTGGCCAGCGTCCTGCAAAGGGGTGGGGGGGTGGGTGATGATGGCGGGTTCAGGGTAGGCTAGGGCGTGGGGAAGGGACGCAGGAGGACTCACGAGCGTCTTCTCTGTAAAAGTAGTGCGGCGACAGGCACGAGTCTTCGATTTAGTCGCCTTGAAAGCAGTCCACTCGAGGGACCCTGAAGGCGAGACGACGCGCTTACATTCGGGAGTAATAAAAAAAATGAAGACAAAAACGAAAATGAAAAAATGAAAGAGAGCATTCGAAACTCCTTCATCTTTCCTCACTTCTCTTTCTCTCTTCCTTCCCTCTGTGTTCCTTCCCTCCTTCCTTTCCTCGCGAGTTGCACGAAGAAATAAAAAGAAAGGCTGATTTGTGCTAAGATTTTCTCCAAAAGAAGAAATTTTACTCGGCAGCTCAGAACAATCCCAGGAGAAAAAGGAGGAGTGAAGAGACAAGGCGAGAAGGAGGAGGAGGAGGAGGAGGAGGAGGAGGAGGAGGAGGAGGAGGAGGAGGAGGAGGAAGCGGATAAGAATGAAGAGGAGTAAAAACAGATAGAAGATAGTAAGGGAAGAAGGAGACAGAGGAAAAGAACGAAGGGATGAAGAGAAGGAGGAGGACTGAGAGAAGGAAGGAAGAGGAGGGAGGAGAATAAACTCTATATAAACGGTGGAGTTTACTTGAATATCCCGAGAGAAATGGAATTGGAAGGGACGGTGACCAGGGAGGCAGGTAGGAAGGTTGCCAGGTAGGAAGGCAGGTAGGTAAACAGGTAGCCAAGCAAGAAGTTAACGCATGAAGAGTTTACTGCGTTCCTCTTTTTTTTTTTTTAACAGGTCTGCTCCGCGCCTCTAGGACTATAACATGATGGCAAGAGTTTCATTCGAAGTCCAAACAAAGTGACGTAAAGGGAGGAGGAGGAAGGCCAGAAGGGAAAGCTGAGGTGTTATGCTAAGTGGTATTGGATATGGGAAGGTGAGGGCCAGTGGTTACATTGATAAAACGAAGGCATTGCAACCAAGGACGCGATAGAGCTGAATAGGGGAGTGTGTGTATGTGAGAAAGAAAGAGACACATAAAAAAAGAAGTAAAAATGAAGGCTGAGTAATAAACAGGACAGGAGGCACGTGATAATGTTAAGTGAAGTGGTGTGGCGGAGGAGAGGAATAAAAGGCGAGGGACGACGGGATGAGAGGGTGAGGTCACTTTGGACGAGGGGATGAGAAAAATGAAGAGTCCGGAGAGGGGAGGGGACAGGCGGAAGAAAAAGGGAGGACACGGGAGGGTTGACTGACGGTGAGGGTGGTTGATGTATGAGGGAAATTGGAGGTAATGTTGTTTAGAAGGGAAAAAAAGGTAGAAAAAAGGAGACGAATGGGAGAAAGAGGAAAAAGAATACATGATGGAGGGAAGTGAAGGAAAGAAAAAAAAGCCGACGGTAAGGGAATGGCAAGAAAGAGAAGGGAGAAAAGGATAATAAAAACACAAGGAAAGAAGAATTGGAAAGAAAGAAAGAGGGATAAGAAGGAAGGTAAAGTAATTAGGAAGAAGAAAAGTAGGAGGAGAAAAGAAAAACGAAGATAAAGATAGAAACAGGATAAAACAAAATAGAAAAGAAGAATGGATGGAAAAAAGAAAAAGAAGTCGTAGTAGGAGAAGAAGAGTAAAGAAATATAACGAATAAAAAATAAAGACGGAACGAGAAACGAGAAAAAGAAACAAAACACAAGGAAAGGGATTTGTAGTAAACTGAGCAAGAAACGGATACAGAATACAAACTGGGCATAAAAACACCGTGTGGAGAGATGGAGTAAACTGAGAGGCTGGGAAAGAAAGAAGAGGAAAAATGCGATAGTAGCCAATACGTATAAGAACGAAAGAAACACGAGAGATGGAAAAAAAAGACATAAAACGAAAGGAAGGAAGGGAAGATGCAGTATAAAGCCTAAAAACACGCAAAATATCTAAGAGCTATTCATTTCTTTAACTTTCTTTATCTTCTCTTCCTTTTACAAAGCTTCGATCCCAGCTTTCTCGTTCTCTTGCTATATTATCCACGTTGGTATGGAGAGGAAGGAAAAGAAACTGAGAGGATGCGAGGAAGAAGAGAGGGGGAGAGAGGGAGGGAGGTGGACGAGCGAGTGGATACTAACAGAGCGGGGAAAGAGTGGAAGTGGGTGTGGTGTGACAGAGTGGTGGTGGTGGTGGTGGTGGCAGTGGGAGGCAAGATAGCGACAACGAGGTGGTGGAGATGGTGTTGGGTGTCGGGTGGAGGTGGTGCAGGTGGTGGTGGTGGTGGTGGGCATGTCTTTGGAGGCGTCAAGTCTAAATTGCATAAGTGGCCAGTTGAGATTACCGCCAGGCGAGTGTTCCCTTGAGTGTGGCAGCTGCAGGGGAGATGCATCCACGAGGAGGAGGAGGAGGAGGAGGAGGAGGAAGAGGATAGAGAGTTGACGAAGCACTGAAGAGCGATAAGGGACATGGGGTGAGAGACGAAGAGCCAGAGCGAGAGGGAGAGCGAGCGAGAGCACGATCCAGGGCTAGAGCGAGAGCCAGAGGAAGAGCCAGAGCCAGAGAGAGAGAGAGAGAGAGAGAGAGAGAGAGAGAGAGAGAGAGAGAGAGAGAGAGAAACTAGTCACTGCCAAAGCGCTTCGAAATAACATAATATCTGGGATTTGTGAGTAAACGGAGGGAGAACATGGGTCGAGGGAGGGTCGAGAGAGAGAGAGAGAGAGAGAGAGAGAGAGAGAGAGAGAGAGAGAGAGAGAGAGAGAGAGAGAGAGAGAGAGAGAGAGAGAGAGAGAGAGAGAGAGAGAGAGAGAGAGAGAGAGAGAGAGAGAGAGAGAGAGAGAGAGAGAGAGAGAGAGAGAGAGAGAGAGAGAGAGAGAGAGAGAGAGAGAGAGAGAGAGAGAGAGAGAGAGAGAGGGAGAGAGAGAGAGAGAGATAGAGAGAGATAGAAAGGGAGACAGATGGGAGAGGAGAAGGAATAGGGAAAAATGGAGAAGAGAGGGAGAAAGGAAGGGACAAAGAGTATGTTGAGGAAAAAGGGAGAGAGAGAGAGAGAGAGAGAGAGAGAGAGAGAGAGAGAGAGAGAGAGAGAGAGAGAGAGAGAGAGAGAGAGAGAGAGAGAGAGAGAGAGAGAGAGAGAGAGAGAGAGAGAGAGAGAGAGAGAGAGAGAGAGAGAGAGAGAGAGAGAGAGAGAGAGAGAGAGAGAGAGAGAGAGAGAGAGAGAGAGAGAGAGAGAGAGAGAGAGAGAGAGAGAGAGAGAGAGAGAGAGAGAGAGAGAGAGAGAGAGAGAGAGAGAGAGAGAGAGAGAGAGAGAGAGAGAGAGAGAGAGAGAGAGAGAGAGAGAGAGAGAGAGAGAGAGAGAGAGAGAGAGAGAGAGAGAGAGAGAGAGAGAGAGAGAGAAAAGAAAGAGAGAGAGAGGGATGGGAGTGGAGGGGCTTGACAACACTCGGACCTACCCACTGTAAAACTCCGGTCTGATGGGTAGGCTGGGGGGTCGGGGGAAGGGGGGAGGGGAGGGGGAGGTGGGAGGGGAGGGGGGTAATGGGGGGACAGGCCAGCTTTTAGGAACCGTGAAGAATGGTGTGAGAGAGGAGGGAGGAGGAGGAAGAAGAGGTGGTGGTAGAAGAGGAGGAGGAGGAGTAGGAGGAGGAGGAGGAGGAAGGAGAAATTGTAACCGAGAAGGAGAGAGTTGGAAGTAGAAAGACGAAGGAAAGAAAGAGAGAAAGAGATGTACCTAAAAAAAGAGGTAAGTAGGGAGGGGAAGGAAAAATATAGAAAAAGGAGAGAAAATAGGAAAGAGAAAGGTCGAGGAAGAGAGGGGAAGGGAGAGAAAGGAGACAGATGGTGGGGAGGAGGAAAGAAGGAATGGTTGAGAGAGATGGAGGGGGAAGGAGGAAAGAAGGAGGGGTGGAAGAAAGAAAGAAGAGCTAGAGGAGGAAATGAAGAGGGTAAAAGTCAGCATGGAGAGGGGGAGACTGAAGGAGAAAGAGGAAGGAAAGGTGCAAGAGGGATAAAGGAGGAGGAGAGGGAAGGAGGAGGGGGAGGAGAGATATGAGGCAACGGAGAGAAACTGAAGAAAAGAGAGGTGAATGGAGGTATGAGGGGAATGCGGGAGAGTGGAAAGAAAGAGAAGAAGGCAAAGGAAAAAAAAAACGGGGAGGGAGGGAGGGAGGAAGGAAAGGTGTGTGTGTGTGTGTTTGTGTGTGTGTGTGCCCGTGTGTGTGTGTGTGTGCCCGTGTGTGCGCCCTTGACAGTATGAATATTGGAGAGAAAGAGGATTAACAAAACAAAACAGAGAAAAAAAACAATAAAGCCTTTCGTGTTGATAGGTGCAGGCTCAAAAAGTTGATCCAAACGTAGATAATAGGACGACCATGCTTTCAGATATACGAGACACGTTAGAAAGATAAGCAAAATAACTATGATAAGAAAGAGAGGACGCGATGAGGAAAGATGGGAGAGGAAGGGAAAATACGAAGGAGAGGAGAACAAGGAAAGAAGAGGAAACAGGAGAGACAAGGACAGAAAGAAAGGGAAAACAGGGAGTAAAGAATAAGGGGGAGAAAAGAAAATGGGTGAGAGAGATGAAAATATGGCAAAAAGGAAAGGAAAACACGGAGAAAAATAAGGGAAGAAGGAAAAAGAGAGGCAAGATCGGAGAATAAACAATATGGTGAAGGTATATGATTGCCTAGGTGGCGATATTGTTATTATTATGAGAAGAGGATGACAAGAACAGAAAATATCAAGAAGACAATAAATAAAAAGGAAATGAGTTCTGAACTAGATATATTTTTAATTTTAATTTCCCCTAGTTCTCACTTTGTTTCCTATATTTTTAGGGCAATGATCTCTCTCTCTCTCTGTATCTAAATTTTTACTACACTTCAATTGCTCGCCACCAATCCATCGATCTATCTATCTAGGTCTTTCTATATATTTTTCTACACTTTTGAAGTGCTTGCTTTCTCTACCTTAATTTCAATCAATGTTTCTCCCTCTATTGCTTTTCAATGAGGTTAGGGGCAGGTATATCTGAATGAGGAATGCAGCGCCCTCAATCGCCCCCGAGCTGGCTTTCCCCCGCTTCTTCTTTCTCCTCTGAACATGCTTCTTTCTTTGGGTAACCGGGGGATTAATTCCCCCAGGGGTCCTGCGTCCCTGCCCTATGGCGAGCAGTCAGGCCAGCCCCTGATCTGGGCTGGTTGAGGGAAGGGTTTGCACCCCCTCCCCCACAAAAACTCACCCTCAGCCAAAAACAAATTAAAAAGTAAAGGTCGGGGTTGGGGCGTGAGCCTCGACCCTGATCCGGTCTTGCTGGGGGGCCCGACCGGGCGGCAGGCTTCCACGATGCATCCGCATCCGGGGAGCCTGCCGTCAGTGACGGGTGCAGGGCAAAGCCTACGGGACCCCTGCACCTAAAAGGAGGAAGGGCCCCCTAGCCCCTCTTTTTGTTTTGGGGGTAGCCTGGGTGGTGCAGAGGCTGCGCCCGCCCGCAGAACCAGGCCCGGGGTTAACCTTCGGAGGGCTCTGCGTGTGGGCTCCTGGAACGTCCGAAGCCTCTCGGACGATGATCGACTTCCCTACATATCAAATGAGCTCTGAAGGCTGAGGGTGGACATAGTGGCACTCTCTGGGACAAGGAGGCCTGGCAGTGGCGAGATCAGTGAAGGGGGTACAACTTCTACTGGCCAGGTATGAGCAATGGCTTCCATGTCAGGGGGGTAGGTATGGGCATCTCCAGCCAACTGTTGCCATTTGTGGTTGAGGTTGCTCCGGTTGATGAGCGAATAATGCGAGTGAGGCTGAAGCACACACTGGGCTTCATGTCTCTTGTTGCAGTGTACGCTCCTACCGAGATGCGTGAAACTGAAGAGAAGGAGACGTTCTACGCCAAACTCGACTCCGTATTAGACAAGTGCCCTCCCCGGGACACACTCATTGTCCTGGGCGACTTCAATGATACAACTGGCACTGACAGGGTTTGCTACGAGCTATGTGTTGGTCCTCTTGGATCTGGTACCAGGAACATAAACAGCTCTCTCCTCCTGAATTTTGCAAAATCCAGAAGGTTGAGAATTGTGGGTTCCTGGTACCAGAGACCAGAGCTGCACAGCTGGACTTGGTACAGCGATGCCGGAGGGGTAGCTAAGGAGATCGACCACATTCTCGTAAGTACTTGTTGGAGGATCCTTCAGAACTGCAGGGTTTACCGGAGTGCTGAGTTCCTTGCAACTGACGACAGGCTTGTTGTTGCAACACTCACGCTTTATGTCAGGTCAAGAAGAATCTCGAGATGCAACACTACTGTGTTCCATTTCGAGAGGCTGAAGGACCTGGCATGTGCTCAGGAGTATGCAGTGACAGTCTCAAATCGGTTTGCAGTGCTCGGCACCCTGGAAGACCCTGTAGAACTGTGAGATACCTTCAAACGTGAGACTCTGCAAGCTGCCAAGGAGTGCATTGGAGAGTGCCCGAGATCTAGGAGTGGCTTTGCCTCGGTGGAGACGCTGGAGAATATCGAGGAGAGTTGCGCTGCCAGACTTGCTGGGAACCGGGACCAATACAGGGCTCTGTCACCTAGGACTAGAGCTCTGCTGAGGAGAGACAAGGAGAGATATGTCAGGGGTCTCGCCGAGGAGGTCGAGGGCCATTTAAATGCGAATGACCTCCGACCTGCCAACCGAGCCCTGAAGAAGCTCCGCTCCAAGTCTTCCTCTCAGGTGAGCGCTATCCAAACAGCTGACGGCTGCCTCGTGTCGGACATGGATGGGCAGAGGGCTCGTTGGGCTAAGTACAACTGTACATGGCAGACCCTTCACGTGGGCAGGTCCCAGTTGCTGGGTTGCAGGTGGCGGATGCTGACCCACCCAATGACGAAAGCCCGTCCTCTCTGGGCGAGGTCAGAGAGGCTGTGGCCAAGTTGAGGGGTGGGAAGGCACCTGGCGCCTGCAACATCAGCGCGGAGCTGCTCAAAACGGGAGGTGAGGGTTGCATGCGGTCATGACTGCCGTATGACAGTCCGGTACCGTTCCTCCTGACTGGAAGAGCGGGTTAGTCGTCCTTATTTGGAAAGGGAAAGGGGACCGCCAGGACTGCAACAACTACCGTGGTATTACACTGTCCAGCGTGCCAGGCAAAGTGCTTGCCCACCTATTGCTGCTGCGAGTTCGCAGCCAGCTGCTGAAGCTGCAGAGACCTGAACAATCTGGGTTCACGCTTGGTAAGTCAACAACTGACCGTGTCCTAGCGCTTTCGCGTACTGGTGGAGCGCCGACGTGAGTTTCGACAAGGGATCCCTTGTCGATCTCAAGAAGGCGTTTGATTCAGTGTATCGTGAGGCACTCTGGGATCTTGTGCGACTCCGTGGGATTCTTGCGAGGACTGTTGGTTTGCTGACTGGCCTGTATTCTGGGACAGAGAGTGCTGTGAAGTATGTGGGGTGCTTGCCCAGCTACTTTCCCGTGAATGAGGGAGTGAGACAGGGCTGTGTTTTTGCCCCATCGCTTTTCAACACTTGTATGGACTGGGTACTGGGCAGAGTTGTGGACCAGAGTCATTACAGAACATCCACTGGCAATACCAGGGTTGCTGACCTTGTTTTTGCTGATGATGCAGTAATCCTAGCGGAGACGCTGGAGGTTTTGGTGATGGCTTTCGAGGCACTGCATGAAGAGGCGAAGCCCTTGGGACTTCAGGTCTCCTGGGCCAAGACCAAGGTACAGGTGTTTCGAGGCTTGCTAGATGACACAGTACAGTCTGTTCATGTGTGTGGCGATGACGCTGAGATCTGAGAAAGTTTCACGTATCTTGGTAGCGTAGTTCGTAACAACGGTGTCTGGCTAGGAAGTCTTACGACGGATTGGTCTGGCCCACGGTATTATGGACTCGCTCAAAACGAGTATATGTTGTTGTCGATACCTGTGCAGAAGGACAAAGATCCGGAGCTTCTATTCCCTTGTGCTCGCTGTCTTACTCTATGGTTGTGAGACATGGATACTAAATGAAGACTTGGAGAGGCGGATAGATGCCTTTGGTAATAAGTATCTATGCAGAATCATGAGATATCACTGGAATGACTTTGTGTCAAACCGGCGACTACTCTGTGAGACTGATTCGACATATATTACCTGCATAGTCCGTCAACGCCAGCTCCGGCTATACAGACACGTGGTACGTTTTCCGGAAACTGATACTGCTCATCGGGTTGTCTCTGTAAGAGACAATCCTAAGTAGAGGAGGCCAAGGGGACGTCCACGGAGTTCGTGGCTTGAGCAAGTCGATAGATCCTGCCGGGAGGTACTCGGGTTGAGAAAGGGGCCTGCATGTAGACTCGCCCGGAGAGACCCCCGGGCTTGGCGTCGTAGGGTGGGCGAGGCGACGCGCCCCCCGGTGTATGCCCCCATTGAATGATTGATTGATTTTCAGGACAGGGGAGAAATAAACAGTGGAACACCTAATTGTAGAATGATGTAATTACGAGAGAGGCAGAGAGGGTTATAACTGTTGGAGTAGTGACGGTAATAATATGCAGGGAGGGAGGTAGGAGGACAACGTGGCAATCTGCACTGTTAGGGCTGTATGGAGACAAAAAGGAAACAAGAAAGAATTGTAAAGCTGGCAAAAGTGTTCCTGACGCAGTACTGGGAAAAAAGGGCACAAATGGCTTGAATATTCACAGAAAAACAATGAAATAAGTGATTTCCAGCAACAAACGAAAATTATAATACAATACCGTATTACAGTGAGAAAAATACGTAACAGCAATACTCATTGAAAAGCAAAGTGTGCGAATAAAAAAGAGAGGATCAGAGGAGGAGGACCTAGAAGCGATACAGGTCAAAGAAGAAGAAAGAAAGAAGGTTTGTTTGGGTTTGGTTACGGACAATTTCCTATAAGAATGCCAAGCTGTATTGATACATATAAACAAGTATAGTCTGTGTTCGTGATTTATTAATTGTTTTAGTGTATAAAGTTCCTAAAATTGATAGTACAGGTTTTTGTAGACCAAAAACAACGAACATTTTTCCCCAGGTCGTAGATTGTACAGCGGTCCAACAAAAGGTTCATAATTTCATTTATTATAATACCGCATCTGCGTCAAAAATTATTGAAGATGTTCTCCAATATTCATAACTTTGACTTTTGAATTACACTGGGATAAACTAAACATTCTTTATTTATAGACAGAGATTTCTGTACCATATTATGCTTTCCAGATAATCTGGCATCTTTTTTCGAGGTATGGAATGTAAGAATTCACTCTCCTGCGCCCTTACCCACCACAGAACCCCTGCCAAGGGAGACTGATCGTTTGACTTATAGGCTCAAAACCCAAGGGTAGCAGGAGGTATAAAGCAGTCCAGCCACCACCTGATACAGTGGTGCCCGTTTGGCTCATAATCACGGTGCCGACCACGGCCTCCTCAGCCAGAAGCGGCCGCCCGTCTTAGGCAATAAGGGACCAGGGTTTGTGTTTGCTAGCCGCAGCGCTCAACCATCGCTTAACCTCGGACGACCGTCTAAGCCTTACAGAGGCATGCCAACCTCCCAGCGTTTAAAGAGAAGAATTATTCAGGAAGAGGAAAATGAAACAGCTCAGCGTGGATGAGTGCGCTGTTTCTCATTCAGATAGGCCTGCTCCAAACCTACCAAAGCATTATTTTTTACCTTCCGCCTACCTTTACCGGTAGGCTTTCTTGTGACTTGATGGTCGTCCCAGCCCGTTCTGGTGCAGGCAAGTGTTTATCGACGTCATCTTGCTGTCCCCGGAGCTCATCTTTGATCCTCTTTTAGAAAGAGAATTTAGAGTCCAGCTGATAGGTGGTCTTCAGGACAGCATGGGTCGTCTTAGCCACTGGTGGTGACTAAAATCCAGCTTGTGGCGGCGGATGGGACGCCGAAGGTCCTTCTGGACGTACATGTATCCGCACAGCCACCGCCTCCCTTTATTATGAATGCGTATGTAAAAAAAAATGCAGCTACGACAGACACGTTTCTTAAGTGTATTTATTTATATAATAGTTTATG
>NC_066535.1:5720903-5723403 GCF_024679095.1 Eriocheir sinensis
GAATTGTGCCAGAGAACGATTTATGGCTTAAGAAAGTTGGAATTGATTCTGGAACTAAAATTTATAGACTAACCCTCATTTTTTGCCTTGCGTGCGTGTTTGCTTGTGTATGTGTGTGTGTGTGTGTGTGTGTGTGCGTGTGTGTGTGTGTGTGTGTGTGTGCGTGTGTGTGTGTGTGTGTGTGTCTTACTCCCCTGCACACACGAAACGACTCCCTGAAGACCTATTCCGGCTAGACCAAATCCATGCATGTGCAACCCAACTTTGCTTACCCCCCTCCACTCTCTTTCTATCTTTCTATATCTATCTATCTATCTATCCATCTCTATCTCTTTTTACCTCAATCTATTTACCTTTCTATCTCTCTACTTATCTCTTTCTCTATCTATCTATCTATCTCCACGCTCCCCAAGTACCTCTACATCACAGGGGGGCTTCATGGTGCAGTGATTAGCACACTCGGCTCACAACCGAGAGAGCCCGGGTTCGATTCCCGGGCGGAGTGGAAAAATTTGGGCGGCTTTTCCGATACCCTACGCCCCTGTCCACCTAGCAGTGAATGGGTAACAGGTATTAATCGGGGGTTGTTTCCCGTCTCCTGGGATCTGTTCCCTTCTCCTATAATTCCTTTCCCTTCTGTCTCTCTCCGGCATATGACCACAGATGTTGCGCCGAATAAACGAAACTTTCCAACTTTTTTTCCTCTACATCACCATTGTCCACACGCCTACGCAGTCCAGCTTCTTTTCACACGTTACTTTCTTCTGATTTACCTTTACTCCTTTCATACACATCCTCCAGCTTCCGACCACTCCCCTAACAATACATCCACACACTCTGCACATTGCTCCTTTTTTCTCCTCCTCCGCATGCGTCCTTCTTCAAACTTTACTACAAATCGCCGTCCCCTAACTTAAGAATAGCTTTGATCATTTTTCTTTCCACTTCACCCCCACACACACCTACGCAACAACCCCTCCCACACGAACACCATCATCTTATAACAACACTCTTCCTGACGTCTCAAAATCACTCTGTTACACTTCCATAATCGCCTGACTATCTATACCTCCATATTCTTCCTTGCATCTTCCTTCCTATATGTCCAAAATCACCCTGTCTCCTAATTCCATAATCACCCTCCTGTCTTCCTTCGTATGCCCCCAAATCACTGTCATCTACTTCCTACACGGCCTTGCTAGCTATACCTTCTTTTACTTTTCCATACCTTCCTTCGTTTACCCTAAATCACTTTCCTACACTTCTTCCTTCACCTTTCTACTCCTCACTTAATTTTCTTCCATATATCTTCCTTCCTATGCCTCAAATCACACTTTTTTCCCCCTTTTCCAGCATCTCTTTACTGGCCATCCCTTCCTTTTCTTCCATATATCTTCCTTCCTATGCCCCAAATCACACTTTTTTTTCCCTTTTCTAGCATCCCTTTACTGGCCATACTTTCACCTTCTTCCCTATATTTTTTCCCTATCCCTCAAATCCCTCTGCTCACCACTTCCAGCATCTTTCAACTATCAATACCTACCTTTTCTTCCTCATTTTCTCCTTCCTATGCCCCTAAAACCACTCTGGCCTCCACTTCCAGCATAACTTTCCCAGCCACACCTTTCCCTTCCTCTCCTTCCATCTCTTCCTTTCCTCCTGTGCCCCAAATCACTGTGCCCTCCACTTCTAAGCATCACATTACAATCAATAACACCATCCTTTTCCTTTCCCATATAGTTACGTCCCCAAAAACAAAAAAAAACGTCCTCGCCTCATCCTCTGTCTCCGCCTCCCCTAAGCCAACACACTACATAGATAACTCCACCCCCATAAATAAGGCGAGGAACGAGGCCATTACGGAAATAATCCCTTTGTAAATGACAGCCGCCACCATGATATAAAATTGAAATAGGAATTCGTGCCGTGAGAAAGGTCGTTTAGTGGCCATTAGGGAAACTAGGGACAAAAGGGAAAGGGAATTTATGAAGATGATAGATTACCGACTATAAGAAGGGGCGTGTGTGTGTGTGAGAGAGAGAGAGAGAGAGAGAGAGAGAGAGAGAGAGAGAGAGAGAGAGAGAGAGAGAGAGAGAGAGAGAGAGAGAGAGAGAAATTCGTTTATGGCTCAAAATCTGTCCTTATTAACTTTCATAAATATTGAATCTTCGCCCCCAACGTGCTTAATATATGGTTATTTATACGCTCATTAATTTTATTGGTCAACGGAGCGGTCCATTATACCGGCATGGACACGATAATGAGCCTCGGGAAACGGGAAGGGCAGGGAAAAAAATGTGACCTCTCTCTCTCTCTCTCTCTCTCTCTCTCTCTCTCTCTCTCTCTCTCTCTCTCTCTCTCTCTCTCTCTCTCTCTCTCTCTCTCTCTCATGCAGACGCAGGAAGGAATTAATGCTCTTATATTCTTGAGTAAACATTCGTGGGAAGTTGTGTTTGCTCTCGCTCGCTCGCTCGTGTGTGTGTGTGTGTGTGTGTGTGTG
>NC_066535.1:5730903-5753403 GCF_024679095.1 Eriocheir sinensis
TCTCTCTCTCTCATAAGCTGCGGTGTCCGAGTGGTTAAGGAGATGGACTCGAAATCCATTGGGCTATGCCCGCACAGGTTCGAATCCTGTCCGCAGCGTTCCATGTTTTACCTGCTCATCTTCAGCAGTCGACTCGGTGGAGTGCGAAAGCGAAACGGTTAATGAAATGTTGCTGTAATTCACACTGTAAATAATGCAGCGGCACAAAGAGAGTAAGGAAAGTGACATGAATCTCTAAAGGGGCTCTCACACATTCCCGGTCCCGGTCGCGACCGTCCCCGATGACTCCCGATAAGCCGATCGGGGCCTGACCGCCGACAAAATAGGCAATAATCCCCGGACCGGCGGCTTACCGCCGGTCTGCCTGCGGTAGACCGGCGACCATATACGATTTTTGATTTCTCCGACCGGCGACTGCAGCAGGTCAGTCGGCGGTAGACCGCCGGCCTACCGGCGGCAGACCGCCGGTCTACCGGCGGCAGACCTGCTGCACATCGACGAGCAAACACTTTCTTTGCATTTTCATATATTTATAACTACCTCATAAATAGCTTCATACCTAAATTCATTCGTGTGCATAAAACTCTCTCTCTCTCTCTCTCTCTCTCTCCTTTCACCCATTCTTCTTCCTCCTTTCTTTCAGCTCTTTCAATCCTCTCTCCCTTTCTTCCTCACTCCCTCTCTCTTCCTCACTCCCTCTCTCTTCCTCACTCACTCCCACCTATTCCTCCTTCCATTCCTTTCCTTTTCTCTCTATCTATTTATCTCTCTCTCTATCTATCTATCTATCTATCTATCTATCTATCTATATCTATCTATCTATCTATCTATCTATCTATCTATCTATCTATCTATCTATCTATCTATCTATCTATCTATCTATCTATCTATCTATATATATATATATATATATATATATATATATATATATATATATATATATATATATATATATATATATATTTTTTTTTTTCTCTCTCTCTCTCTCTTTCACCCATTCCTCTTCCTCCTTTATCGCATCTCCCTCTCTCTCTTCATCCCTCGCTCCTACCTGCTCCTCTTCGTTTTCCTCCTTCCTCCCTCGCTAATCCCCAGGTCAGACACAGGTGATCACTCGCAGTCGACCGCCGGTCGACCGCCGGTCTGCCGCCGGTCTGCCGTGGGTGTCGGCGGCTGACCGCCGGTTGACCGCCGGTCGACCGGCGACCTTTTCCCACACCGCCGGTCGACCGGGCGCATCGCCGATATCTTTGAAAATTTTAAAGTTGACCGGCGGTGGTCGGCTGCGTCTACGGTCCTCAGGGTCGACCGGCGGTCGACCGGCGGTCTGCCGCCGACAACCCCCGATCTTACAGCCGGTCGACCGGCGACCGGCTTATCGGGAGTCATCGGGGACGGTCGCGACCGGGACCGGGAATGTGTGAGAGCCCCTTAAGTTGCAATGAGGCCATGGCAGGTGGTAGGGAACATGTGCACAGGTGACAACGTGTCGTAAATGCGCAATACATAGATAACATTTACATTGGGGACTCACAACATGGCTTCCGAAACAAAAGATCCTGCCTATCAAATCTATTAACCTTTTATAACGACCTCTTCACTGTTTATGACGTAACCAAATCACTGGACGTAGTCTATCCTGATTTCCAGAAAGCGTTTGATAAAGTCCCGCATCATAAATTACTTTACAAATTAAAGCAAATAGGTATTGACGGTCAGGTAAACCAATGGATCGCGAATTGGTTGAGCAACAGACAACAAAGAGTAGTGATTGACGGATTTAACTCAGAGTGGGCGCCGGTCACTAGTGGCGTCCCTCAGGGCTCGGTTCTTGGCCCAGTGCTCTTCATTATTTACATCAACGACGTGGATGTTGGACTCAATAACTGCATTAGTAAATTTGCAGACGACACAAAGATTGGTAACTCGGTTCTCACTGACGAAGACAGGCAAAGCCTCCAAGAGGATTTGCACAAAATTTCAGCTTGGTCGGATAGATGGGAGATGCCCTTTAACGTAGACAAGTGCCAGGTCCTTCAAGTTGGAACGAGGAATAAGAAGTTTGATTACGAAATGCGCGGCGTTAAACTCAAAAGCGTTCAATGCGTCAAGGACTTGGGGGTCAAAATCGCGTCAAACCTCAAATTCTCACAGCAATGCATCGATGCAGCAAATAAAGCGAACAGAATGTTGGGCTTCATTAAAAGAAACTTTTATTTAAGAATAAAGATGTAATACTCGCTCTACAACAGTTTAGTCATACGCCACTGGGAATATGAGGTACATGTTTGGTCTCCACACCATGCAAAGGATATTGCTATATTAGAAGGTGTTCAGCGTCGGGCAACGAAAGTATCCTTCCTTGCGCAACAAATCCTACGAAAAAGGCTTTCACCTTACCATGTTCTCTCTTGAGAAACGTCGCCTGAGGAAAACTGATCGAATGTTTTAAAATACTTAATGGTTTCACGAATGTAGACAGATCAACATTGTTTATGATCGATGACACTTTGCGCACGAGGAACAATGGCGTAAAACTCAGATGTAGACAAGTAAATTCAGACTGCACCAAATTTTTCTTCGCCAACGTTGTAGTGCGAGAATGGAATAAGCTCCCATCATCAGTGGTCCAGTGTAACACGATTGACTCCTTCAAAAATAAGCTCGACCGTCACTTCCTTCAACTTAATATCAACTAGAGTAGAAATGCAACGTTTTGGAGTCTTCTGATTAATGTAAAATCACTTAGGTTTAAGGACAGACCACCAAGTCTGGACCATGGGGTCTGTGTGGTCTGATTTTCTATGTAAATCTATGTAAAATCTCTCTCTCTCTCTCTCTCTCTCTCTCTCTCTCTCTCTCTCTCTCTCTCTCTCTCTCTCTCTCTCTCTCACCCGACCCGACCTCTGCTGAGAGAAGGTCGTGACCTCACCCCGCTGCGCCCCACAACATCGCTTGCCCTGTGTTTTCGTTGTGCTCTTGGGATCGCGTTTGTGTGTTCTCGCTTGTGGACCTTGTGTGTTGCCTGTGATTTCCCGACACGTGTTTGGTGTGTGTTCGCTTGTGGTTTCTGCCTGTGGTTGCCTCTGTGATTTGTGTTTCCGGTGTTTTTGCGTGATCTGGCTGTTTCCGGTGTTCTGCGTGGGTTTCAGAGTGATTCAAGTGTGTTGTGTTTGGTGTTTTTGCGTGTGATTTGGCTTCTAAGTGTACTGCGTGTGTTTCAGTGTTTTGAGTGTGCTGTTTTGTTTCCGGTGTTTTTGCGTGTGATTTGGCTGTTATTACGAGTGTTCTGCGTTTCGAGTGTGTTGTGTCTCCAGTGCTTTTGCGTGTGATTTGGCTGTTTATAGTGCTGCCTGTGGTTGCCTCTGTGATTTGTGTTTCCGGTGTTATTGCGTGTGATCTGGCTGTTTCCGGGTGTTCTGCGTGGGTTTCAGAGTGATTCAAGTGTGTTGTGTTTCCGGTGTTTTTGCGTGTGATTTGGCTGCTTCTAAGTGTACTGTGTGTTTCAGTGTTTTGAGTGTGCTGTTTTGTGTCCGGTGTTTCTGCGTGTGATTTGGCTGTTTTTCGAGTGTTCTGCGTTTCGAGTGTGTTGTGTTTCCAGTGCTTTTGCGTGTGATTTGGCTGTTTATAGTGCTCTGCGTGGGTTTCAGAGTGTTTTGAGTGTGCTGCTGTATTTCAGGTGTTTTGCGAGGGACTTGAGGGTGTTTAGTCGTGCTTGTGCTTGGGTTTCTGTGTGTTCTGTGTGTCCTGAGGTGACTTTGTGTTCCTGAGTGTCTCACGCGTGATTTGGGTGTGTCGACAACCCACCCTGTGAATTCCCTGAGGATTCAATCTGCTCCTCCTCACTACACCTCTTTAAATCCCCTAGAGGATTAACACTTCCTACACCCCTTTCCTCACCTCACCTAAGCCCCCACCCTCGCTCACCTCACATCCCTATTGCTCCTCCTCATCCCCTAGAGGATTAGCCCTTCCTACTCCTCCCTCACCTCCACATATTTCTAAGCCCTCCCCCCCTCACTCACCTTACCTCACATCCTATTTACCCATCCCTTCACCCACCTAACCTCGCCTCTTTCTTAACCTTTCTTGTTCTCACACACCACACTCACCTCACAACCCTTCCTACCCTCCTCTCTCCCACTTACCTCCTTTCCCAAACTTCTCTCACTCATCTCACCTATTTCCTAATCCTCCTTGATCTCACACACCTCACTCACCGCCTCCCTTTCCCCCTCTTTACTCACCTCACATCCCTTCCTACTCCTCCTCTCTCCCACCTCACCTATTTCCTAACCCTCCTTGATCTCACACACCTCACTCACCGCCTCTCTTCCCTCTTTACTCACCTCACATCTCTTCCTACTCCTCCTCTCTCCCACCTCACCTATTTCCTAACCCTCCTTGATCTCACACACCTCACACACGCGACTCTTTACCACACGTTACTCACCTCAAATCCCTTCCTACTCATCCTCTCTCACAACTCAACTATTTCCTAACCCTCCTTGATCTCACACACCTCTCTTTCCCACTCTTTACTCACCTCACATCCCTTCCTACTCCTCCTCTCTCTCACTTTTCCTCCATTACTAAACTACCTCTCACACACCTCACCCCCTTTCCTAATCCCCTTCACTTTGTGTTTTTATCTCTTTCATTTCAGCTAAGATGGCACCTAAGAAGTGCAGTACTTGTAACGGTAGCTTCTCAGCTCACTTTTTACAGGGCGTTCTGCTGTCTGTCGACTGTGTCTGTCCAGGCAGCATCTCGAGACAAGACTGCAGGAGCAGGAAGAGAAGATGGAAGAAGGCCAGAATAAAATAATGGAGCTTTCTCACCAGGCAGCATCTCGAGACCAGACTGCAGGAGCAAGAAGAGAAGATGGAAGCAGGTCAGAATAAAATAATAGAGCTTTCGCACTGTTGCCTCCTTGCAGGAATTCATCCAGGCTAACGTTGCTGTGGTGCCAAACCCTTCTCCAACCGCCCCTTGCCCTCAGCGGTACTGTCGACACCAGCGGACAACACCACGCAACGGAGGATGCTAGTGGCACCGACCATGATGGCTTCACCGTCGTGAATGGAGGAGCCAAACCAGCCAGACAAGCGATTTATCCTGTTCATTGCTTCAACAGGTTTGCCATTCTGGAGGAGGAGGACGAGCAGGAGAGCACCTTCCTGGTGGGTGACTCCATGATTCGCCAGCAGGTCGTTGAGTTCTGCGGCAGAGTTCCTCGTCGAAGACGGAACTATTGCTATCCTGGTGCTGGGATCGACGACATAACTGCTGCTCTTGAGGAGATCTCCCCCCAGGCGACTAATGATTCACTGTTTGTTATCCACACAGGTACGAACGACGTCACCACGACCCGGTCTGAGGAACTCCTGGAGAAGTACCGTAGGCTCATCCAGCAGTATAAGACTAAATCCCCTAACATTTTGATTTCAGGAGTTCTACCACGGACTTGGGCGGAGAGCGACTTTTTCAGTAAGGCCTTCAGCCTAAACAACCGCTTACAGACTCTTTGCAGGGAGCTTGACGTGGAGTTCCTAAACGCATGGGACAATTTCTATGGACAAAATGAACTTTTCCACAGGGACGGATTGCACCTTTCTCCCATCGGGGCAGCCAGACTCGGAAGGCTCCTCAACGAAGCAGTGCGTGTCATCCGAGCAAAAAACGAGTCACGGCCACGTCCCTCCACCCCGCCCGTGTAAATAGACGCCGTGCATCGCAACAAACCCGTAACCGTGATCCCGCAAGTACCACCACCTGTATTACCAAGCCTCTAGATAACTTTAAAATCCTTAGTTTCAATGCGCGTAGCCTAAGAAACAAATTTGATGAACTGAGATGTCTTGCTTTAACAGAAAATTTTGACATAATTGCTATAACCGAAACATTTATCGACACCACAAATATTGATTTAAGTTCCGAATACAACATAGATGGCTACAGACTCTTCAACAAAGATCGTGTAAACCGTAGAGGCGGTGGCGTCGCCCTTTATGTCAAAAGCTATTTGCAACCCACCGACAAAACACCGGGAAACAGTAACGTTGAACATTTGTGCGTGCGAGTAAACATTGCAAAAGTCAATTTAAATATATCTGTCACCTACAGACCTCCCGGGCAATCACTCGATGACGACCTTGAAATGTACAGCGTCTTAAGGCAGTCACTTAATAACAACGACTCACTGATATTAGGAGACTTTAACCTCCCCCATATCGACTGGGCGACACTGTCAGGTACAGAAGGCGAGTCATATAGAATGATCGAATTTCTAGAAGAAAATTATCTAAGCCAAATGGTTTCTGAGCCAACTCGACAAAATAATATACTCGACCTTGTTATAACGACCCAAGATAACCTTGTCAGTAGTGTCACGGTAGGAGAACACCTCGGTTCTTGCGATCATAAATTAGTGCGCGTCGACATTAAAGCTCAATCATCAGTGACTGAAAATAAAGTAAAGGTGCCCAATTTCAAAAGAGCTAACTTCGTAGAAATCCGACAAAACTAACAGAAATACAACTATCAGATGACGGCAACGTAGAGGAAGCCTGGCTAAGCCTTAAAAATCACTTACTCACTCAGCAGAACACATTCGTCCCCTTGTGCGAGAAGCGAATTAACACTAATAAAAGCCCACCGTGGTTTAATAGCGAAATTAAACAATCAGTCAATGAGAGAAAATTGTTTTACAGGTTAAAGAAAGAACAAAGCACGCCCGAGAACATTAGACTCTATAATGATGCCAGGCGACGAGTAAAAAGACTAGTAGGTCAGGCAAAGCGTAGATATGAAGAAAATATTGCAGCCAACTGTAAAAATAACCCGAAATCTTTCTTCAGTTACGTAAACAACAGAAAGGCGATCAAAAGTGGTATTGGACCTTTAACAAACAGCGACGGTGCACTAGTGACTGACAGCCAACACATTGCAAACCTCTTAAACAATTACTTTTCCTCGGTGTTTAATACTAACAGTCTTCCTCTCGCTACCACCAACACCAGTACTATTGTAAATATCGAGCATGCATTGCCTAATTTTGAAATAACAACCGATGAAGTCCTTAAAGCTCTCCATTCACTTAAAACAAATAAAAGTCCTGGACCTGACAAAGTATATCCAACTCTGCTGAAAGAAACGAAGAGCGAAATACTCCTCCCTCACAACCGTATATAATATGTCCTTGCGACAAGGCATCGTCCTCTCGGATTGGAAAATGGCTACGTAACACCGATTTTTAATTAAGAAAAATGACAAAAAGTACCGGGTATTTACAGGCCAAATAGTCTAACTTCAGTAGTTGGTGATCTACTCGAGAGCGTAATTAAAGACAGAATTGAAAGTAACCTTGAAAGCCACTCATTGATTGGGGACTCACAACATGGCTTCCGAAACAAAAGATCCTGCCTATCAAACCTATTAACCTTTTATAACGACCTCTTCACTGTTTATGACGTAACTAAATCACTGGACGTAGTCTATCTTGATTTCAGAAAGCGTTTGATAAAGTCCCGCATCATAAATTACTTTACAAATTAAAGCAAATAGGTATTGACGGTCAAGTAAACCAATGGATCGCGAATTGGTTGAGCAACAGACAACAAAGAGTAGTGATTGACGGATTTAACTCAGAGTGGGCGCCTGTCACTAGTGGCGTCCTCAGGGCTCGGTCCTTGGCCCAGTGCTCTTCATTATTTACATCAACGACGTGGATGTTGGACTCAATAACCGCATTAGTAAATTTGCAGACGACACAAAGATTGGTAACTCGGTTCTCACTGACGAAGACAGGCAAAGCCTCCAAGAGGATTTGCACAAAATTTCAGCTTGGTCGGATAGATGGGAGATGCCCTTTAACGTAGACAAGTGCCAGGTCCTTCAAGTTGGAACGAGGAATAAGAAGTTCGAATACGAAATGCGCGGCGTTAAACTCAAAAGCGTTCAATGCGTCAAAGACTTGGGGGTCAAAATCGCGTCAAACCTCAAATTCTCACAGCAATGCATCGATGCAGCAAATAAAGCGAACAGAATGTTGGGCTTCATTAAAAGAAACTTTGTATTCAAGAATAAAGATGTAATACTCCTGCTCTACAACAGTTTAGTCAGACCCCACTTGGAATATGCGGTACAGTTTTGGTCCCCCACCATGCAAAGGATATTGCTAAATTAGAAGGTGTTAAGCGTCGGGCAACGAAAATGATCCATTCCTTGCGCAACAAATCCTACGAAGAAAGGCTTTCTATCCTTACCATGTTCTCTCTTGAGAAACGTCGCCTCCGAGGAAAATTGATCGAATGTTTTAAAATACTTAATGGTTTCACGAATGTAGACAGATCAACATTGTTTATGATCGATGACAGTCTGCGCACGAGGAACAATGGCGTAAAACTCAGATGTAGACAAGTA
Source organism: Eriocheir sinensis (assembly GCF_024679095.1). Lineage (NCBI taxonomy): Eukaryota > Metazoa > Arthropoda > Malacostraca > Decapoda > Varunidae > Eriocheir > Eriocheir sinensis. The sequence goes on from NC_066535.1 coordinate 5,739,328, forward strand.
AATTCAGATTGCACCAAATTTTTCTTCACCAACGTTGTAGTGCGAGAATGGAATAAGCTTCCACCATCAGTGGTCCAGTGTAACACGATTGACTCCTTCAAAAATAAGCTCGACCGTCACTTCCTTCAACTTAATATCAACTAGAGTAGAAATGCAACGTTTTGGAGTCTTCTGATTAATGTAAAATCACTTAGGTTTAAGGACAGACCACCAAGTCTGGACCATGGGGTCTGTGTGGTCTGATTTTCTATGTAAATCTATGTAAATCTCTCTCTCTCTCTCTCTCTCTCTCTCTCTCTCTCTCTCTCTCTCTCTCTCTCTCTCTCTCTCTCTCTCTCTCTCTCTCTCTCTCTCTCTCTCTCTCTCTCTCTCTCTCTCTCTCAACTTTTCTATCTACCTTTTATTTATCTAATTACCTATCTATCTATCTATTTACCTATCTATCTATCTATCTATCTATCTATCTATCTATCTATCTATCTATCTATCTGTATATCTTTCTAGGGATCTGTCTGTCTCTCTTTTTACACAAATCATTTAACTAAGCATAGCAATAATTATGCAACTGGTGTTTGTTTCACCTTTTGAAAATATGTTATCGTTATAACTTATCGTAATAAATATTTAAATAGTTCCTTTCAGCTTTTCGCAGAGTGCACTGCTTTATATCGTGTACACATGCCCTGCAAAGCGGTAAGTAATTTTTCCTGCAGACGGAACTTTCAAACTTAAAATAGTCAGACTAAATGTAAATGTTTTATTGCCTGCCTCTTCCATCCATAAAGTGAATATATATATATATATATATATATATATATATATATATATATATATATATATATATATATATATATATATATAAACTTTCATCTGTTTCAGTACCATTGGCCGTTGCGTAATTTATTTCGGGACGCGTGCGTGACCCATTTTCAGCTTTTTAACGACTAATTTTTTCGTCGTCTGTAAATGTTGGCAACTATCAAAGTCGCGCTGTAAATAATTCATGTACTTTTAAAACAAGAGTCTATTTAAAACTCAACCTTGTAACGCTCTATGTCGCAGGCGTAGGGGGAGGAGGAGGAGGAGGAGGAGGAGGAGGAGGAGGAGGAGGAGAGAGACGAGGACGAGGACGAGGTGGAGGAGGAGGAGGAGGAGGAGGAGGACGAGGAGGAGAAAGAGGGGGAGGAAAAGGAGGAGAGGAGGACGAGGAGGAGGAGCATAAGGACGAAGAGGAGGAGGATGAAGACGAAGTGGAGGAGTAGGAAGAGGAAAAGAATGACGAGACAAAGGAGAATGCTAGGAAGAGCAGGAAGATAAGCAAGGGGAAAAAGTAAACCGAATAGTCGGAGCAGATACAAAAAATTGGGTGAAATCAAAGCTTTGGAAATAGGAAGAAATGATGAAAAAAATACTAAGAAAAGACTGCGAGAAAAAGAGTGAGCGAAGTACTGTGGAGGCGGCATCCATCTCAGTCAGACTCTTTGACAGCGCCCGCGTCTCAGGCCACATCAGTCCTCGCCTGGCCTGCGAAACGGGAGAGAGAGAGAAAAGAGAAAGAGAAAGATAGATAAATAGAAAGAAAACTAGGGAGAGAAAATACTCCAATAAAGACGTAGAAAGAAGAATTTTTAATGTAATCTTTTAAAACATTTTTACTCCAAATGAGAAAGCAAAACGAAATCTCTCGCGTCAACTTTAATGTAGTGAAGAGAAAAAAACGAAATCATAATCAAGTTCATTAATTTATATGATTATCACATTCCCGTTGTCTGTCGGGACGAGTAAAAAAGTGTGCACTCGTAAAAAGAATAATTTAATGTATTTCTGCTCGCGGCAAAAACTGAAACTTTTAAAAAAGCAGGATTGCAAAAATGATTTGTTTAAAAGGACAGAATTACGGACGGATATGAGCGCTCACGCAAGCTCATACACACACACACACACACACACACACACACACACACACACACACACACACACACACACACACACAGGGACAAACGCGGACACAGTGATGAAGAAAATTATTACCATGGTTTGGTGCTTCCCCTGACGAAAAAAAAAGGCGCAAGTACGTGCTGCTGCAGAGTCCCTGTGGCTGCAATTATGCTGTTTCCCCGCCATCTTGAGGAGGGAGGAGTAGCGTGTCTTGCTTAATGTTTCACTGGACGGTTTAGGAAGGGTGGGTTGGCATGGGCAGCAGAGGGTTCGTTATCAGCTCCCTTGGCAAGGATTCCAAACCAGGTCAAGGCGGACAGTAGCTCGACGGCCGCTAAAACGAATGATTTCCCCAGATAATAACAGGAAGTACTGAGCAGGCTGGCGAGGGAACGTGAAAACACAGCCATTAAAAGTGTTTACCCACCGATTACGTTGGATTTAGCTCTACCCCTATCACTAATTAAGAACGGAAATGAATTAGTCATACAGTCTTGCGTTTTGCGTTCAATTTGCCGCTCTGAACAAAGTAGACTCATCTAATGGAATGTAATTAGTAAGCATGGACCGCGTAAGCCAAAGGAGGAACAAACGTGGAAAAGTTTCGCACATAAAACAAATCTAGTTTGTGGCTGCTCGCGAGATTCCAAAGCAAGTTATTTTTCGATTCAAAAGTGATTATTGTGTTGACCTGAAACTCGAAAAAAAAAAAAAAATCACCCCAGTACAGCGCTGGAATACGCGTTTAGTTTTTGACGTGGGAAGGTATCTGGACCCCTCATTCCGTGTTCCAGTCGTGTCGTTACCCCTTGAAAATTATGTCCCCTCAAATGTCGCACGCAGGGGCCAAACACGTGTCCTGCACCTCTCCTTTAGCTAATAATGAGTCGTGTGGCTTTGTTGCTTCACGGAGAAAAGTTGCAGAATAATTAGTTTTCTTGAATGCCGTCCTTCCTAGAATTTTCTGAAACCTTTGTAAAATATCGCCGAGAATTCTGTAGGAGGGGAGAGACAGGTAAAGTAAAGGAGAATAACAATGCTTCAGTTCGTTGCAAGGGCTCTGTTCCATCACTGCGGCGAAGACATATGCGTAGCTGCGTCAACCAACACTTCCTTGTTGTTAATGTATAGTGAAGGTCAAGTGAGGTGACGGAGAATAACAATGCTCCGGTTCGTTGCAAGGTCTCTCTTCCATCACAGCGCCCGGGACACGTGCGCAGAGGCGTCCGCCAACACTTCCTCTTTGTCAGCGTATACAAAGGTCGCGCAAACGTAAACACGCACTCATTGTATATTCACGATCATTTCATTTCATATGTGATTATATTCATTTCATATAATATTAATTACTCTTTATAAGACATCTGTTTTTTTTTGCAGTTCGAACTAATTTATTCTTGGTAGCGCACTTTTAATGACACACACACACACACACACACACACACACACACACACACACACACACACACCAAAAAAAAGTTTGAATACTTTTTAATGCTCCATGAATTGACATCAAACCCACACAAACCCACAAACCCACATACACACACACACACACACACACACACACACACACACACACACACACACACACACACACACACACAAACTCTCTCTCTCTCTCTCTCTCTCTCTCTCTCTCTCTCTCTCTCACACACACACACACACACACACTCACTCACACACACACACACACACACACACACACACACACACACACACACAGACACACACACACACACACAGACACACACACAAACAGACACACACACACACACACACGGCCCGGTAGCTCAGGGGTAGAGCGTCTGGCTCACAACCAAAAGGAACGGGGTTCGATTCCCCGGCCGGGTGAAGATAAGTTGGGTTTATCTTCTTTCACGTGTAGCCCCTGTTCACCTAGCAGTGAGTAGGTACGCGACGTCAGGCAAGGAGTTGTGACCTTGTTGTCGCGGTGTGTTGTGTGTGAGTGGTCTCAGTCCTACCCAAAGATCGGTACTACGAGCTCTGTGCTCTTCCGTAGGGGAACGGCTGGCTGTCTCGAGAGAGACTCGCAGCAGACCAAGAGGTGAATTACACACACACACACACACAAACACAAACACAGGCAAACACACACACACAAACAAACACAAACACACACTCTGATTACTTTTCGATGCTTTGTAACTTGAATAATAGGGAAGCAATAAGTAATGATCAAAACACACGTTTAATTCTCTCAATTGTAGAGCAAAAAAGTTTCCTGGCTCGTGAGTCTGCAGTGAGTGACTAATTCAAAGCAATTGTTTAACTTTCAGAGCAGTTACCTACTTGCATAAACAATGTCATTAATTTTCACCCTGTTATCACTGTAAAAGTTCTCTCAAAAGTTACAAAACACTCATTCATTTTTTGTTTGGCAAACCCGAATTAATACTCTTCGCCGGCAGCCTGATTTCTACTTTCTCTCTCTCCGCAGTTATAGTCTTACATTTTATTTACAAAGAGGATAGTATCGAGACACCTCTCCGCCCGAGCTTGACTACTCTTTTGCCCACTTATCTATACTCTTTTATGTGGGGGCAGTGATTAAGGGCTTTTTTTTCTCATTAATCATTGCCCTTGAGCTGTTTCCTTTACTGTCAAAAAGAAAAAAAGTGTGTGTGTAGTGATGAAGCCTCTCCTGAGATCATAATCGTCCCTTAAAACAACGGATGCTATTTCTCGAACAATGAAACTCCTGCATTTAGAAAGAACTTCACATTATAACTAACAAAGGATGTGTGGGCACTGGATGTAAAGCCTGGATACGATTTTTTATATATATTGATCTCTTTAATTAAACTGGATGATACGAAAAGGTCTCTGTCATCCGCCACCCAGGCTCTCCATCAGCTTAAGTAGGTTGGTGCGATATCTGGGTACGTTTGCCAGTTCGAACGCATTTCCAATTATTATTCATATCAAGAAGACAAAAAAAACCTACTCCGGAGAATGAACCTGAAGTGTCAAAGTGAACCATAGTTAAGAAAATAAAAAGGCTGATATACTGTAATTTTGACAGCATTTCGTTTTCAACCCTTGGCTTTATTTTCAGGAGTATTATTATTTTTTTATCCAAGTACAAATTAGAAACTTACGTAGAAATTACCGAAGCAACATTAAGTACCTAAGGGAACTTGTCACCAATGATAAGGTCACGGGTCACCTAACCCCAACAGTTCATTTCAGGGGGCGTAAAAAAACACGAGCCTAGAGCGATGGTCCCGACGTGGCGCGAGGAGGACGGTAGCTACTGTTTTAGGGGTTTTGTAACGCGCCCGCCCCTGTGAGGAAAGTCGCGCCCAATAAAACTGAACACCTTACGAGGCTTAACGGCTGCCTCGCTGCTGTGTTGGGGGGAGTTCGGGTTCGCGGAGATAGTTACATCCCCAACGTTACTGTCCTTACGTGTACGAGTTTCACTTAACATTTCTCTTAGTTAAAAAGTTTGTCTGGTTGTCCGTCACACTAAAGTAGCACAAACGAATACAGAGATGGTAGGAAGGGGAGGCAGTAGGGCAGGCAAGAGGGATGAAATCAAGAAATGTAAGGCTAAATAAGAAAGAAGTATATACACTAATTATAAGACTCAAGTAGGCCACGGTAACAGAGGAAATAAGAACTGATACAACTAGGGGAGGAAGGGCAGGCAGGCAGGCAGACGGTATGTAACCAAGAAATGTAAGGCTAAATAAGAAAGAAAAACATACTGTAATGACCAGACTGAAGTAGGCCACAGAACGAGAGGAAGGCAAGAGTGAAACAACTATGGCAGGAAAGGCAGGCAGTCGGGCAGGCACGATGAGACCAAGAAATGTAAGACTAAATAAGAAAGAAGAATGAACACCAATTACAAAACTCAAATGGAGCACAGAACCAGAGGAAGACAAGAGTGATGCAACTAACCCGGACAGACACCAATCCAGGGATCGTATTCTTAAATATTTCGGCGCTCAAGTTCACATTTCGGACAAGGCTTTCGAAGGAGTTTTGAGCATATCCAGGGGTAGTTTTCTGACACTGGTGGTAGTTTGACCCTTTTACTGTACCAAGAACCTAAAAAAATACTCATTAGAATCCGACTGATCTCCTTTTTGGTCTTTGAAAATAGTTGACATTGGAGGCGAAAGCGTGTGACCCAGTTCCCTTAAAAGAAAAAAAAATAGGGACACAAAAACACATGACCCAATTTCGAGGCTTGGTTTGTCCCTCCTCCGCTCAGCACCCCTCCACCCTACACCAAGTAGACTCCCGCTAAGACCCCTCCACCCGGCATCCATTGTTCACCTGGCTACCTCATTACCTGGCTCCGTCTCGTGCACACCTGAACTCCCTCCTTAATGATCTCGCGGCACGGGCGTCATTTAAAGCCATTCGACAGGTATCAACAGACCGCCAGAATTTACGCCTTAACGACCTCTGCCGCCTTCTTAGAAAAAAAATATATATAAGCCACCTTTGACCTGGATTCTTAATTAAAGCCTCGAGAGTGTCAAGGAGCGGCAGGTGTGTGGGCTGGGTGGTGGAGGGAACAGGTAAACGAAGGAAGCTGGGAAGGAGGAGAGGAAGGAAGAAAGCGAAGGAGGTAGGAAGAGGGAAGGAGAGAAAGAAGGACGGCGGTGGATATACAGTAATTCAAGTAACCTCTTTAAACATTTATGCATTTCTACTTTTTGTTCTCTCATATTACTGAAAGATAAATTGAGTGAGGTTTGGGGTATTGGGATTTACAAAAGGACGATTAATTTAAGTCTTGTGTACCTGCTTTAAGTTTTTGTTACCTATTAAGACATGTATCTATTTGTTTAGCTTCGTTTTATTTGGTGAGAGATAAATAAGGAGAGGTTTGGGATAATAGGTGTTGCAAAAGTACGATTAATTAAAGTTAAGTTTCTCTCTTTATATCTATCAAAAAAAAATTATATCATTTTACGCTTGAATAGTTCTGGTGCCACTTTGATCCTCCTCCGTCTCTTCTTCTTCAAGCATATTTTATAATCTCGGAACATTTAATATTCTGTAACATAAACTCACTTCATGAATTTTCCATTTTCTAGCATTATAACTTCAACATTTTCATAATTGCTTTCTTTCTGAGTTCAAGTTCATTTATCTCATCTTTTTCCATCTTTCTTACTTAAGTAGGCAAACTCATTTCTTAACTTTGTATTTGGGACATAATCTAGCTCTCTCGACTGCTTTTCCAGGTAAAGTTGTGCAATTATGCTCTCTCTCTCTCTCTCTTTTTTACGTACCAAACACCATAACAAAAACAAGTAAAACGCTGCATCCTTCATTGTTAGCTGCTTGTTTCCTTACGAGTTACGAGTTAAGTTCAATCTTCTCTACCATAGCTCCCTGTTACGCTGTATTAATTTACAGGAGCAAACAATAAACTTGCACCGCGTCTGCTGGCTTCCACTTCCCGGCCTGGCGCTAAAGTACCTTCCTTCCCGCCGGCATGAATGAACAGGAGGAAGAAGAGTGTGTGCAGCCTGACGCCTGCCATAAGCGTATCTGTCGGGCCCGGTAATTTACGGCGGCCTTTCCCATGTAAATGCTGAGCGGCGGCGGCGGCGGCGACGGAGGAGGAGGAAGAGAAGGGGGTGGTGGTGGTGGTGTACTGGTGTCATATTCTTTAACCCTTTCGGCGTCTAAGTACACATATTTCACAAGGCTTTCGTAGGAGTTTCGGGCATTTCCAGGGATTATTTCATGACCCTGGTGGTAGTCTGACCCTTCTTCTCTACCATGAACCTGAAAAAACACTTATTAAAATCCGACTAATCTTCTTATCGGCCTTTAGAGATAGTTGATGTGAGAGGCAGAAGCGTCTGAGAATACCAACCCAAGGGTCGTATTTTAAGACAGTTCGTCGCCCAAGAACACCTATTTAACAAGGCTTTCGTAGGAGTTGTGGGCATTTCCAGGAGTAGTTTAATGACCCTGGTGGTAGTTTGACCCTTCTTCTTTACCATGAACCTGAAGAAGCACTCATTAGAACCTGACTGACCCCCTCTTTGACCTTTAGAAATCGCTGATGTGAGAAGCGAGTGTCTTATATACCGACCCTCAGGGCAGCGCGTGTGTGTTCCAATATTCCCTCCTCCGCTTTTCTATTACTCGCTCCTCCTCCCTATTACTCACATCGCTTCCCCATCACTCCTCCCGTCGTCTCCACCATTACTCCTGTGCCCATCCCTATCACTCACGCCGCCTCTCTGCCTTCCCTAAAGTACACACACGCACACACACACACACTATTCTTTACCACTTCAGCTTCCCTCTACATAAATATACATCTTCTTTTTCCCTCACGCATACACACACACAGTATCATTTTCCACAGCTGCTTTACCCTACATGAATACAACTCTCTCCTTCACCTTCTCTACTTACCCTCATATAAAATGACCTCCCCATTACCACTTATGCTATCCTTTACATAAATACAAACTCCTTCACCTTCTTTACCTACCCATACATAAACAGACCCCCTCTATTACCCTTTCTGCTTTTCCCTACATAGATACAGCCTTTCCTTCATCTTCTCTAACTTCCCTTACATAAACAGACCTCTTCATTACTTTTTTCCGCCTTCCCTTAAATACCTACACTTTTCCCATTACCATTTATGTCTATCTTTACAATCACAAACCTCTTCAGCTTTCCTCTATATTAACTGCAACCTCTTCTTCCCCTTCTCTGTCTACCTTTACATAAACAGATCCTCTTCATTACCACTTCTTCCTTCCTTTACATGCCCATACCCTCACCATTACTACCTTTGTCTTCCCTTAAAATCACAAACCACTTCAGCTTTCCTTTACGTAAATACAGCCTCTCCCTCCCTTTATCAAGCTACCCTTACATAAACAGACCGTCCTCATTACGATTTCTACCTTCACTTACATACCCACTCCCCGTTACTACCTTTGCCTTTCCTTATAACCACACACTACCTCCATTACCTCCTCTCCTCTAAGTATTCCCCATATCGTTAATCCCATCACACACCCGCATACACACTCATAGCCACTCTCTCAACCACCTCGATCTCAGCTTCAAAGAATTCCTGCTGTGTCTCTTTACCGGTTAAAAGTCTGTCCTTAGAAGCCACGCAAACACATGGCAGGCCTGGCCTTTGCGATGGAAAAGAGGGAAGGGGCGAGGAAGGAAGGAGAGAGGCAGGGAGGTGGACGGGCGCGGTAAGGTAAACAACTTGATTGGAGAAGGCAGAAAAGAGGTGGACGGTAGAGGGAATAAGGATGAGAGAGGAGGAAATAGGAGGCCAGGCGGAGAAGGGCGGCAGGAGATTCGGATAGAGTAAACAACTAGATTGGGGAAGGCAGTGGAGAGTTTGACGGCAGAAAGAGGATGGATGAAGAGAGAAGATGAGGAGGAGGAGAAAGGAGAGTGTAGGAGGGAAGAGAGATGGACTCAACGATGGGGTTGGACCAGTGAAAGATGGAAGAGGGACACGAATAAGAAAAATAATAAGTAAAATAAGTAAAATGATGGAACAATAAAAGCCCGAAGAAGAACGAGGGATAGAGATAACTGAATAGACAGAAGAGCCAAGTTAACATTATGAGTAGAAAGCCTATGAACAGATTATCCAATTACACACCAGAGTAAACACAGAACAAAGGAAAAAAGATAGCAAAAGAAAGCGAAACGAAAGTGAGAGAGAGAGAATATGAGGGGCATAGACATTCATACACATATATATATATATATATTTACATACATAAGAGACGGATTGACATAGTACGAAAGAAGGTAGAAAAAGTAAGCGAAACGAAAGTAAATGGAGATGAAGCCGAAGTATACAAGGACGTAAGATAAAATGAATTAAGAGAGAAAAAGAGAGGGAGAGAGGGACATAGACATACATACACATAGAGACAGACAGACATAGTAGACGTAGAAGCGGGAGGCAGCAGAGGCGCGAGAGAAGGGCGTGGTGGAAATGACCGCGGATGTGTGATGGACGAGAGGAATAATGGCAGTGACGGGAGGGGAGAGAGGGCAAGGAGGGGGGAGAGGAGGGGAAACAGATAGGGGTCACAGATGACGTGATGGACGGCTCAGATAATGGTGAAGAGAGAGAGAGAGAGAGAGAGAGAGAGAGAGAGAGAGAGAGAGAGAGAGAGAGAGAGAGAGAGAGAGAGAGAGAGAGAGAGAGAGAGAGAGAGAGAGAGAGAGAGAGAGAGAGAGAGAGAGAGAGAGAGAGAGAGAGAGAGAGAGAGAGAGAGAGAGAGAGAATCCGAAAAAGGACAGACAGATACAGATCACAAATATATAAAGAATCACTGTTAAAAGAGTGGAGCAAGAAAAAAGAGTGAACGTTAAAGGGAGAGTTGTATGGTTTGAGGTGAGGGAGGAAGGAAAATATGGTGAGGGATGAAGGAATGGAGAGTGTGAGGTTAAGGTAAAGCGGTTGAGGTGAGAGAGGGAGGTGAAGGTATTGAGGTGAAGGAGGGAGAGGGAGGTGAGGTCATTAGGTGAGGAGAGGCTGGTTATGGCGCAGGCGAAGGAACGTGAGGAAGGCCGGGGTTATGGTTTCTGGCACTAGAATGTAAGGAGGAGGAGGAGGAGGAGGAGGAGGAGGAGGAGGAAAAGGAGAAGCAAGGGAAGGAGAAGAAGAAAGAAAAAGATGATGATGATGATGATGATGATGATGAGGAGGAGGAGGAGGAGGAGGAGGAGGAGGAGGAGGAGGAGAAGGAGAAGGAGGAGGAGGAAGAAGAAGAACAAGAGGAGGACATGAGAATGCCAGAGGCAATGGAACGTTATCACAAGAATTTTAGACTCGCCCCAATGTTTTCCTTCTCATGGGCATGGAGGAGGAGGAGGAGGAGGAGCAGAAGGAAGAGGAGGAAGAAGAAGAAGGAGAGGAGAGGGAGGAGGGAAGTTATGGCTATGTTATTACAACACTTAAATTTATGTCTCCTTCCTCCTCCTCCTCCTCCTCCTCCTCCTTCCCCATCCTCCTCATCTTCCTACTCTTCTTCCACTTCCTCCTCCTCCTCCTCCTCCTCTCCTTCTCACTCCTTCTCCTCCCCCTCCTCATCCTTATCGTTCTCTTCCTCCACTTCCTTCTCCACCTTTACCTCCTCCTCCTCCTCCTCCTCCTCCTTCTCTTCCTCCTCTTCCTCCTCCTCCTCTTCCTCCTTTACTTCCTCCTCCACCTCCACCTCCACTTCCACCTCCACCACTGCCTCCTCCTCCTCCTCCTCCTCCTCCTCCTCTTTCTCCTCCTCCTCTTCCTCCTCCTCCTCTTCCTCCTCCACCTCCATCTCCACCTCCATCTCCACCTCCACCTCTACCACTACCTCCTCCTCCTCCTCCTCCTCCTCCTCCTCCTCCTCTTCCTCCTCCTCCTCCTCTTCCTCCTCCTCCTCCTCCACCCGGTCTCCACACCCTTCCGTTATTCCGTGACCTCTGGTGTTTTCAGTTGTGTGTGAACGGAGATCTTACAGCATCCTAATGAAGCAAAGAATCATTAGGAGGTGCACCTGGATTTAACCTTTCCAGTGTGTGTGTGTGTGTGTGTGTGTGTGTGTGTGTGTGTGTGTGTGTGTGTGTGTGTGTGTTTCTAGAATCTACTTTACTTCTACGTCTCATATTCGTATTTATTCTCTACGCTCTATTCGCCGAATGGTATTATTTTTCGGTAAATCTAAAGAATTCTTATAGTTCATTCAAGAAAAATAGAAAGAAAAACAAAATAAGAGGAAGAATAATGATGAGAAAGTGAGTGGGAGGCTGACTGACTGAGTGAATTTTTTCGTTAGTGTGGTTTATATATGAGAGCGCCACAAGGGGCCTCGAGGCCAAGGTCAGATAGACGGAGACACCAGAGCCTTAAGAGAAAAAAATATCCCTGAAAAAAAAAGATGCAAGACCTTACAGTAAAAAATTGTAGCTTGAGGAGGAAAAAAGAGATGGGCGAGAAGAGACAGTGTGAAAGGAATAACCAAAACACACACACACACACACACACACACACACACACACACACACACACACACACACACCTTATGAGACGGAATGGCAGATGAAGATAATGCACGCGTGAAATTTCAAACGCCCCGAAGTGGAGAAGAGAAAACACCAAGGAACAGAACAGACAGAAGGAGAAGCAATGAAAAAAATATAACATGAACAGACACGTTGAGAATGTAAGGATGCGACAAGAGAAGTGAAAGATCTAACTAACCCACTAAGAAGAGCTTGATTGTCTTAGTGGGTTGTGGAGTCAGGGCGATGCAACTGCTATGGTTATAAGGCGCCGAACACTGTAAATGGTAGACTGCATAGATGTTTAAAGTAAGTTAGAGGCGCAAGATAACACACCGAGAAGCCACCAATTAGCCCTTACATTAACGATACCGGAAGCAATGGAACAGACTAAGATTTAACATGAGATTCAAGACGTTAAGACACACCACTTCCACAACCACCAACACCACAGCCACCACTACCACCACTCCCACCATTACCACCACTGCCACCACCACCACCACTACCACCACCATCACGACCACCACCCCCACGAAGAGCACCCGCAGAAGGAATCAGATAACACCCGAGAGAGCTAAGCCACAGAGGGAATACATGACGCAGGGCTATAGGCACCTTATTGATGTCGCGAGATCTAGCAAAGAAGAAGAAGAAAAATGAGAAAAAGGAAATTAATGCGGAAAGGTAGACTCTCACTCACACACTCTCTCTCTCTCTCTCTCTCTCTCTCTCTCTCTCTCTCTCTCTCTCTCTCTCTCTCTCTCTCTCTCTCTCTCTCTCTCTCTCTCTCTCTCTCTCTCTCTCTCTCTCTCTCTCTCCTAAAGTAACACACACAAAAACATACGTCAAAAGCTTCCACAGGGACTTATTTACCTTTCTTTTATTTGCCACAGTGAAGCGAGGGTCCAGGATTTTTTTTTCTAGATTGTCCCCTTGCTGCGGCCACAACCACTACCACCATCACTACTACTACCACTACCACAACCTACTCCACCCCTGCCGCCTCCCTTACCAACACCACCCCACCACGACTGCCACTGTCAATACCACTACCACTACTACTATCACTACTACTACTACTACTACTACTACTACTACTACTACTACTACTACTACTACTAATAATAATAATAATAATAATAATAATAATAACTTTATTTCCACTACCACCATCACCCCGACTACCTTACTCAGGGCCACTACGACCACCAGTACCAACACCACTACTACAACTACCACTACTACTACTATTGCTACACTGCCACCTTCGTCAACACTGCTACCCCCTTACCACCACCACCACCACCCCAACCACCACCATCGCTATTCGCCCTCGCCTCCTCACGCCGCAGTGCTTTTAGGCAAATTGCATCTGTCTCCAGCAATTTTACGTTTGCCAGCGAACACCCGCGCCAAGTGTACTTAATTCCCAGCTGTGTCACGCCGTCGGGGGGGAAGGCGGAGGGATCGCGGCAAGGGAGGGAGAGAAGAGGTTAGGGGGAAGGGAGACAGGAAAGGAGAGAGGAAGTGAAGGGAGAAGATACTTAACGGAGCTCCGGTATTAGCTTTCCCTGTGATCTCTTCGCTTCCGTGTTTATCTTTAACTTTGTTTTGTAAATGCGCGTGCGACTTAAAATACTGAACAAATAAAGACAACGAGCGATGGTGTTTTGCAAGCTTTGAAACTGAAATAAAAGCGTGGTGTACCCGATGTGATTGAGGGCACAAAACACGAAACATTTTACAGTTCCTTTCCTCCATTTCAGACAAGCTCACAACACGGGAACAAAACGTAGAGGACATGAATAAAATATCTCTGGGACACGTTGAGAGCCTCTAGACGGGTGGGGCTAAGTGGTAGCAGTACATGGAGCTGATCAAGTTTGTCCCCGGTAAGGTGGGACGAGCAGGGTGGCAGGCGTGTTAATGTTTCAGAAGAGGTGGCGGCCATTCACGGGACGAGGTTAGCGGCCGTAAAATAACTCCCCATCGCGGGCCAAGTACTGTGCTGGGACCGCTTTGGGAGAGCCCGGAGAGAGCACAAGCAATGGGCTACGTGCATATCGCTACTCCTGCAGGGGAACG
>NC_066535.1:5758403-5835903 GCF_024679095.1 Eriocheir sinensis
ACCTTTATTCCCACGAGACAGATGAGTGTGGGCAGGTGCATCCCTTTCATCCCCCGTGCTTTCCTGCCCCCCACCCCACCCTCCACTTCTCTCTCTCTCCCCCCTGGTGTTTGCTTTTCACTTTGTTTACCGCCTCTGCTTGTCTGCCTTCGTTGGTTTGTTTACGTTTGCTTTCCTCTTCTTCCTCCTCCTCCTCCTCCTCCTCCTCCTCCGAACCTCCACCAGTCTGAAAAGAAATAGAGAAAATGTGTGAATTACGTTCCTCGTAAACTTAAATTTTCGAGAACACATTTTTGGAGAGAGAGAGAGAGAGAGAGAGAGAGAGAGAGAGAGAGAGAGAGAGAGAGAGAGAGAGAGAGAGAGAGAGAGAGAGAGAGAGAGAGAGAGAGAGAGAGAGAGAGAGAGAGAGAGAGAGAGAGAGAGAGAGAGAGAGAGAGAGAGAGAGAGAGAGAGAGAGAGAGAGAGAGAGAGAGAGAGAGAGAGAGAGAGAGAGAGAGAGAGAGAGAGAGAGAGAGAGAGAGCGCACATGGATCTGGGAAAGACAGAAAACATGATCAACAGAATCGTAAGTCACGCCAATAACCAGAGAGAGAAAGAGAAAGACAGAGGAGGAGGAGGAGGAGGAGGAGGAGGAGGAGGAGGACGGGCATGATCAACAGAAACCTAAGTCATGCCCTGTACCCCTATCCTTTGGGAGGGGGAGGGAGGGGTCGAGGGGGGCACGGGGTTGGGGGCAGGAGTCGCCACATTTCGGGAGCAGTCGGGCGGGGCGAATCACCGGTCGAAGGAGGAGTCGCGGGCAATCAGGTCGCGACGGGATCATGAAACGCTTTATTGTCCAGCGTGAGGGACGTGGCATGGTCGAGGGTGACGGCTAGGTTGCCCTCCCTCCTTTTGTCCAGCCTAGAATCCACTTCTCTATACTCCTCCTCCTCCTCCTCCTCCTCCTCCTTCTTTTCATTTTCCACTACTTTTTTTCTTGTTTCCTTTTCTTCTCGTCCACTACCTCTCTCTTCTTTCCTTTGTTTTGTTGTTTACGTCCTGGTCTTCTATTCCTTATATTATTCCTTTCTTCCTCTCCTCCTCCTCTCTTTTTCTTCAATCTCCACTACACATCTTTCTTTTTCCCTTTTCTCCTCCACTTCCACCTCTCCGGAGTATCCTTCTCTTCCTTTCCTCCTCTTTTTCTCCAGTTTTACTACCTCTTTCTTCTTCTTCTTTCCTTTTCTTCTTCACTTTCCTTCCTCCTATTTCTGCTTTACTTTCGCTCTCTTTTATCTTCCTTTTTCTCTTTCCGTTTTTCCTCCCCCATCTCCTGCTCCTCTCCCTCCTCCTTCTCTCACTTTCTGTTATCGTTGGAGGTATAGATTACAGTTTGTTTTGAAGGAGGGGGGAGGTTAAGGAAAATTGGGTATTTTTGGTTTGCAGAGGGAAAATAACAAAGCATTTTCGGTAGTGTCACCGACAAGTTAAACGCAAGCATACAAACGCAAACGGGACCATACGTGCACAGGGTAACGTTTGCCTTTCCGAGCCCAAAAGGCAAATGCTTTTCATCGGTCAATCGGCGAGTAGTAACCACAGCACCACAGCAGTTAAGTTCCCGTAGGAATGTATTATGAAGAATAAAATATAGAATATAATGCTCTTTGAGACCCAGAAAGTTGGTGTTGAATGAAGAAATATTTGTTTCCTTGTCATTTCACATCAAAAAGAACCTGAAAATGACAAGGCAAGGGAAAGATGGGAAGATGCTGCGTATTCTAATGATATTTCGCATCTTTTTGACCGATAGGTAGCGTTGTTCGACTCAATTTTGTGGCTATGACTTTAATCCCGGAGCAGAGCTGTTTTTTATGTTAGTGCTTTTCTTGAATCATCTATTAACATAATTATCATGTGCGGGCGAGGAAATATATATTTTTTCAATATTATAGTTAACATCAAGCGAAAACAAGGAGAAAATTAGAGGTGGCTCAGAATTCATACATGCGAACTGTCAACACAACTCTTGCAACGGAGAAATCGTCTGCCGCTGGATGAGGGGCATATACAAAGGATTAAGCACAGGTGATCTGTTGTCATCCTCTAGGAACAACTCGTCGAATTCCTCCATCTTCCCACTTCCGACAGTGTGCACTCTGTACTTGAGTCTTTAGAGTGATGTACACGACAGCTTTTCCCAAGGGTGGTGGCGCCTGTCGTCTAGCAGCGGGGCTGTGATTCGTTTTCAGTACAAACGCTGTGTTGAATGCTTGCGTTTGACTTGACGGTGACACTACTGAAAACGCTTATATATTAAGGATGTGTTTGCCTGGGAGTTGAGGGAGAGGTTGGTGTGGGCCACAGTATTTTTTTTTCTATGTTATGAGTACAGCGACGTGCTACGAAGATTACAGCTTTCCTTGAGGCACAGCCGTATGAAGAACGACTCGTACGACTGAATATCTTTACGTTGGAAAAGATTCATCCTTAGAGGGCTTCAAAACAGATCTTCTATACTCAAACCATTTCAAATTGTCCGTTTGGGCGTTCGATTTCGCAGGTCTTTTTCTCCCCTCTTCTCTGCAACACAGTCCCAACATCTATCCCTTCCTCCCATATGTTACCTATAGGTTGCATATGAGAGGGAAAAATAGGTGTTGGGACTGTGTGGCAGAGCAGAGGAGAGGAAAGGAGCTGCGAAATCGAACGCCCAAAAGGACTATTTGAAATTGTTTGACTTTAGTACCTGAATATGTTTCTTGACCATGACCTGGTTTTTGAGCTCCAAACTAAGCCGAGAACTAAAAAGACATCCTATCAGTCAAGTCAAGCGAGGTGATGCTGTACAGAGTTTTATAGGAGTTTTCTTCTTCTCAAACCGAGTCATCTGTCAGTGGAACAACCTTCTATGAATCTTTGTTTCCATGTTCCAGTCTTCTTCCTCTTCTTTCTTTTATCCTTCTTTATCTTCTTTCTCTTCAATGGCCATTTCCACTCCCTCTTCTTTCTCTTCCACTGGCACTTTCATTTCCTCCTCCCCTTCCTCTTCCTCTTCTCCTCCTCTTCTTTCTCCTCCTCCTCGTCACACGACCGTCGCATCTGCAAGCTCACACATTTTCTTTTCTTAAGATGTATTGGATGTAAGGCAAGAGCTGTTCCCTCCAGCGATGTTTCCCGTTCTCTCCTAGCGGCGGCCCACACTCCCGAGTTTCCGACGATGAATTGGCCAAATTTTTACCTCTGAAAGTCTCTCCTGCTTCCTCTTTTCTCTCCATTCCTCCGGCGTTTTATCTCACTTTTCGAGTACACTGAGGAAATATTTATTCTCTCCCACTCCCTCTTTATTATCCTTCATTTCTCTCCGTCTCAGCACTTCCCTCCAATTTTACAATTTTCAACCATAACTCCATCAGACTCCTGTAACAGCATCCGCTGCCTCCATTATCCACTGAGTTCGGTAATGCTACACCTTAACCTATTACCCGACTCGCCTCCTGCAACCTGCAACCGCCAGGCCACAGCCCATGTGAGTCCACGGAGCAAAGACAAGTATATGTATCATTATGAGCGTCATGTGCCGTGAGACAAAAATAAAAAAAGAAAATTCAAAGTTTACATGGCCACAAGGCATCATATGCTGCTCACAGTATCACGCTACAGCTTCACCCTCAATAAAATCCATTCAAAAAATATCGTATATTTCTGTGCCATATTGCCACAGCATGACCATTAAATATAACTAGAAAAAACGGGTGGCGGAGTCCGCAAATATCGTTGTTAAAGATGTGTTGAGACCGCGGGACACGCGGGATGAAGGACGCCGCGACGGCGGAGCCCCGAGGGTCGAAAACACTTACAAAAGGGAAGATATGTTCGTGCAGGAGGTGCTCCGCGATGACACACACCACACAGCAATGGTAAATTAGATGGAAAAAAGGGAGGAATTCAAGTCGCAAAAAACACGTTTTCCTTACCTTACAGGCTGCATCCCACGCGCTTCAGCGGCCCCTGGGGATAGGAAAAAAATGCATCAAACTGAATTCTATTTCTGTGTCTTGATGCTGGTATTGGCAGAACTTTCGTGGTGGGGTGGGGGGGGTGAAGAAAATTTGTCTCATTCCGGCACTGCTATGATCAAAAGGAGGGGAGAGGATGGAGAAACAATGTTAACTATAAATAAATTGATTTAAGCATTTCCTTTCCTTTTCAACGATATTCTGTCTATAAACCTGGCGCATCACAGAGGTGACTGTCTCTGGAATGGAGGCACACATTCCACGTACTTTCTCTACTTCTCATGCTAAAAAAGAGTTGGTTTAATCACCCGTGTTCTCATGCTATCAAAGATAGAGCGGCAGCTCACAAAAGGTACCAGAGCCTTCGCACTCCTGCTAACCCTGATCTTTATATTTCTGCCCGGAATCTTGCCACATCTAGTCTTCGACATAACAAAAGCTCTTTCATCCATAGGAAATGTCAAAACTTTGCTTCTTCTAATTCTCCCAAAAATATCTCCTCCAATTTCACTTCTTCAACTTTCCCTCCTCTCCTTAACCCTGACGGTAGCACCGCCATCTCATCTACCTCTAAGGCTGAACTCTTCGCTCAAACTTTCTGTAAAAACTCCACTCTAGACAATTCTGGGCATATTCCTCCTACTCATCCCCCCTCTGACTCCCTTATGTCTGTTATTAAGATTCTTAAGAATGATGTTTTCTTTGCCCTCTCTGGCCTCAACTCTCAGAAGGCTTATGGACCTGATGGAGTGCCTCCTATTGTCCTTACAAACTGTGCTTCCGTGGTCAAACTTTTCGCCTCTGCCTGTCAACATTTACCTTTCCTTCCTGCTGGAAGCACGCCTTCATACAGCCTGTGCCTAAAAAGGGTGACCGTTCCAATCCCTCAAACTACCGTCATATAGCTTTACTTTCTTGTCAATCTAAAGCTTTTAAATCGATCCATAACCGGAAGTTTCGTAAGCATCTATCCACTTCTGATTTTCTTTCTGATCGTCAGTATGGGTTCCGCAATGGGCGCTCTACTGGTGATCTTTTCGCTTTCCTAACTGACTCATTGTCATTCTCTCTTAGCCGTTTCGGTGAGACTTTTGCTGTTGCGTTAGACATATCAAAAACCTTTGATAGGGTCTGGCACAAATCTTTGCTTTTCAAACTACCCTCCTACGGTTTCTATCCTTCTATCTGTACCTTCATCTCCAGTTTCCTCTCTGACGATATATTCAAACTGTTAACTCCCGTCGCCGCAAGCACCAGAGGTATTAACGCGTAACATAATCGCCGAGGCTGCCAGGGGGGATATACATCGAGCCGTTACTGCAGGCGGGAAGACAGGAAAGTCGAGACAAATTAATAACAAGTACCAATGAGAGAGAGAGAGAGAGAGAGAGAGAGAGAGAGAGAGAGAGAGAGAGAGAGAGAGAGAGAGAGAGAGAGAGAGAGAGAGAGAGAGAGAGAGAGAGAGAGAGAGAGAGAGAGAGAGAGAGAGAGAGAGAGAGAGAGAGAGAGAGAGAGAGAGAGAGAGAGAGAGAGAGAGAGAGAGAGAGAGAGAGAGAGAGAGAGAGAGAGAGAGAGAGAGAGAGAGAGAGAGAGAGAGAGAGAGAGAGAGAGAGAGAGAGTTGCACCACTCATTATAAATGCACATGCTGAGTAATAGGCGCATCTTGCAGGCCAGGCAGCGAGCTGAACGAATATGTGCGATGAAATACATGTGTAAGACAAGTAACTTTGACTTTGGCTTGGGAAACATCAGTGTGTGTGTGTGTGTGTGTGTGTGTGTGTGTGTGTGTGTGTGTGTGTGTGTGTGTGTGTGTGTGTGTGTGTGTGTGTGTGTGTGTGTGTGTGTGTTGCATAGGATATCTGTGTTGAGACAAGGGCTGAGGTGAGTGCCAGGTGTCCCTTATCCTCCCCCACCCCTCAGCAGCGTCGTCGTCACCTGCCAGTAATGTTAATCCAGGTGGCGGGGTCGCAGGGAGCTGGCGGCTGACTATCTAATGTGTAATTACGGTAAGCCGGGATTAATTTGTCATTAGGGATTTACTGTCGCCGCCGGGCCAAGATGAGGGGCTGCCCGTCCTCCTGCTTCCGACTCGTGGTTCTGTCCATCTTCATTGTGTGCGTGTGTGTTAGTATGTGTGTGTGTGTGTGTGTGTGTGTGTGTGTGTGTGTGTGTGTGTGTGTGTGTGTGTGTGTGTGTGTGTGTGTGTGTGTGTGTGTGTGTGTGTGTGTGTGTGTGTCAGAGAGAGGGAAAGAAAAAAAAGTGCAGTTTTTTTGCTATATTGAAAATAAAAGAAGAACACCAATTCAATATAACAACATACACTCCTTTTACAGTTTGATGAATGGATGATACCGAAAACAGGACGAGAGAGAGACACAAAAAACAGAAGTAAAAAAAAACGAAGAGGGTAGAGGTAGGGGAACCATAACTTTTTCCGAGGGGACTGCCAGGGACATTACTTTAATATTTGATAAACGAGGATGAAAAAACGCACTGACAAAGAAGGGGCAAGGGGAGGAAAAATGATAAGAACAGTTGGTATAGCATAATATTACGAACGTGCGTGTTGCGTATTACTAAAGAGAGAGAGAGAGAGAGAGAGAGAGAGAGAGAGAGAGAGAGAGAGAGAGAGAGAGAGAGAGAGAGAGAGAGAGAGGGGGAGTGAGAGAGAGAGAGAGAGAGAGAGAGAGAGAGAGAGAGAGAGAGAGAGAGAGAGAGAGAGAGAGAGAGAGAGAGAGAGAGAGAGAGAGAGAGAGAGAGAGAGAGAGAGAGAGAGAGAGAGAGAGAGAGAGAGAGAGAGAGAGAGAGAGAGAGAGAGAGAGAGAGAGAGAGAGAGAGAGAGAGAGAGAGAGAGAGAGAGAGAGAGAGAGAGAGAGAGAGAGAGAGAGAGAGAGAGAGAGAGAGAGAGAGAGAGAGTGAGTGCGAAAACGTGTCAGTCCAAGATGATGAACGACAACGTGGGGAAGGAGGAGGAAGAGGAAGAGGAAGAGGAGGAGGAAGAGGGGGAAGGGAAGAAATAACCTCTAAGAAAAACAAGGAAAATATGAAAATGTACAAATAACAACGGGAATGTCTGTATGTGTATGTATTAAGAGTGGTATCAATAGGCAGTTGTGTGTGGCAGGTGTGTGTGGCAGGTGTGTGTGGCAGGAGGAGGAGGAGGAGTAGAAGGAGATAGCGGCGGTGAGGAAGAATATTTGACGTTGCAGGCGTGTGAGGTGCTAAGTGTGGGAGGCAGGCTTTAGCGACGCATGTGAAAAAGCAATGTTGGTTTAGATGTTGTTGTTGTTGGTGGTGGTGGTGGTAGTGGTGATGGTGTGTATTTTTATAGTAGTGTTGTTAGCGGTAGTGGCTGTGTGGGTGTGTGTGCGTGTGCGTGTGTGTGTGTGTGTGTGTGTGTGTCTGTGTGTGTGTGTTTGCGTACAGAAGGATTACACAGCGAAGCCAGGGCGAGTGATGAGCACTGCCGGGGGATGAGGACGGGTTTCTGGAAGCCGTGCAGTGGCGTTGGCGGGTAGTGAGGAGGAGGAGAAGGAGGAGCCAGGGACGAAGCCAAAAAGGAATGGAATGAAGAAGAAAGAATCCCCTTAAAAAGAAAAGCGAAAACATGATAAAAACAAAGTGAAGGAAAGAAACAAAGAGTGTAAGAGAAAAAGACACCACAAATAATTGAGAAAAAGAAATATGAAAGCGAAACAACATAAAAAAGAAACACGAGTGAATGTCGGGGTTGATAAAACAATAATAATAACGCAGCCGAAGACAACAAACAGACTGCAAAGAAAGAGAAAACGTAAAATAAAAGAAACACTGGGTAGACACATGGCGAGAAAGAGAAAAAAGGGATGCGGAGGACGACCAACAAAAGGGAATAAAAGAGAGAGGAAAGTGAAACAACACGGATGAGCAGGAACAAGGGAAATACAAGAATCAAGGCTGAGTGGAATCGCAAGGTAAACAAGGCAAAATAAGTATATATGAAACTGGAGGGCGAAACGACGAGGCAGGAAGAGGAGGTGAAGGAGGAAGAGGACCAGGAAGAGGAGGAGGATGTGGTGACAGAGCAGAGAGAGGAAGATGAAAGAGGGGCAGGACAGTGTGTGTAATATTAGAAAGAGAGAAAAAAAGAAAGAGAAAGAAGGAAAGAAAGGCAGGAGGAAAGAAATAAGGAAACGGAAAAAGGGAATCACAACGCGCTGTCCCTGGTGGAAGCATGTTACACACACACACACACACACACACACACACACACACACACACACAAAAGAGGAGGAGGAAAAGAAGAAAGAGAAGGAGAAAGAGGAAAAGGATAAACAAAATTGAAAAATGAAACAGACAACCATGAACGGAGATGCTAAAAACGATGAAGAATGAAAACAACAACAACAAGGAGTCAGAATAATGAAAACATGGAGGAGGAGGAGGAGGAGGCGAGACAGAAAAAGCGAAACTGGACACACCGAAAATTGCAAGGGAAAAGAAAAGATAGAAGGGATTAAAAAGAGGAAAGAGGGAGGGAAAGAAAGATAAAAGAAAAACTGGAAACACAGTCGAAGAAAGGAGGCGGAGCAGAGGGAAGAGGAGGACAAGAAGGAGATAAAGAGGAAAATGAAATGAGAAGAAGAAAAATGAGAAATACGAGGAGGAAAAGAAGAAGGATGAGTAGGATTAGAGGAGGATGGAGAAGAGGAGAAGGAAAAAAAGGATGATGATGATGAGGCGAAGGAGAAACAGGAGCAGCAGGAGGAGGAAGAAGCCGAGGAGGAGGAAGAATAAGAGGAGTAAGAAGAGGCGAAGAAGAAATAGGAGAAAAGCGAAAGAGAGAAACACGTACAGATGTGTTGGAAATACCATGTTTACGATCGGTGCGGGGCGCAAAGAGAATGCCGAGAAAGAGAGATTTCTGGTGCCGGCAAGAGGGAGGGAGGGAGGAAGGGAGGAAAAGAGAGAGGGAGGGAGGGAGGAGAGGAGGGCTGGGCGTCACGGTCAGTACAGGGAGAATGACATGCAGGACAGGAAAAACAAATGAATATATGAATGTGAATGAATTTATTAACACTGAAAGAGAAAAAAAATCAATGTAAATAAATTCATATATATAAACAAAAGAATAGTAATAATGTAATGTAATAATATGAGAGAGAGAGAGAGAGAGAGAGAGAGAGAGAGAGAGAGAGAGAGAGAGAGAGAGAGAGAGAGAGAGAGAGAGAGAGAGAGAGAGAGAGAGAGAGAGAGAGAGAGAGAGAATCATTAATATTGTTCACCTTTAAGCCTCTCCACAGGTGAAGGCAATTAGTGATGCAAGTACACCTAATCATTGATCTTTCTCTTTCTCTTTGACTCTTACATTTTCGTTCTCTCTCTCTCTCTCTCTCTCTCTCTCTCCGACAATTCTTTCCCTTCCAGAGTACAATTCTGCTTCAAGAGATTATTCTGTTTCCGTCACGCACACACACACACACACACACACACATTTTATTCCAATATTGTATTTTAACATGTATATTTTCAGCTATACAGCTGCAATCACTCAATAAACCGTTTATTATTATTATTATTACACATACACACCGGCTGGATAGAATAGCAGGTCATCGCTAAGCCCATAAGCTGAGTGACGGCCGACACCGCCTCTACCTGCACCCTTGACCCTATTTGACCTGGGGTTGACCTTCGGCTTACACCTGACCCGTCATCCGAAAAAACACACCGCCTTCTACCGCACCAGCGCACTGCATTCCACCACCTCACCTCCTACCCCAACACCCCAGACCCCCATATCCCTTTCACATAGTACATTTTACCTTTTTTTTTTTCTATTATATTCCAAAAGTGTATTTGTAACGTGTATATTTTCAGCTTTACAGCTGCTATCATTTAATAAACCGTTTATTATTATTATTACACACACACACACACACACACACACACACACACACACACACACACACACATGTGGACACAATCACAAAGGAACGTATTAATTACTACACCGTGACTGAAAAATATAGAAAAATAAAAGAATGGTTATCTCTAAAGAAATTATGTACTGTTTATATTTTGTGTTTGTGCTGTGTTGTGTGTGTGTATGTGTGTGTGTGTGTGTGTGTGTGTGTGTGTGTGTGTGTGTGTGTGTGTGTGTGTGTGTGTGTGTGTGTGTGTAATTCACTGCGGCCTGATCACGTGTTGGACTCGCAATCGCCAGCAGGTACCCTCCCGACATGAGCAAGTAAGTGCTCTTTATCGTCGATCTCTGGGTACTGCCAGGACCTCACACACCACACCACCCATCCCCCTTGCTTAAGGGGGGACAGTAACCACCCCTAGTCAACGGAAAGAATCCAACCTGAACAGGCTCGTACCGCCGTCCTTTCAGACCGTGAAGCCTGGCAGCGCAGCGCTCTAACTAGTTGCGCCATGGTGTGTGTGTGTGTGTGTGTGTGTGTGTGTGTGTGTGTGTGTGTGTGTGTGTGTTTGCTAATACAACATACTCTCATACTGTCCTCTCCATCATTATATCAATATGTTTTAACCTGACGAGGGAAATCTACTTTAGTTTGTATATTTCTCTGTTGGTTCTCATAAGCTGGCCTATATTTTTGCATTAATATCATACTTTTATCAACAAAAAATAAGACCTTGATTTGCCAAATTTTCATAAAAGCAGAGCCGACTTTTGTCCTCCCCCCTGGTTAATATTTACCAGCTCGAGGCGACCCCTTTGTGGGCCAACGCCAGGCATTATTTTATATTACACACACACACACACACACACACACACACACACACACACACACACACACACACACACATCAATAAAAAACACAAATACGAGCAAACATAAAAACAGAATATCGAAATCACCTTGTTTTTTGTCATGTTAAATTCCTCGTTACCGTTTGTGCCTGTGTGTGTGTGTGTGTGTGTGTGTGTGTGTGTGTGTGTGTGTGTGTGTGTGTGTGTGTGTGTGTGTGTGTGTGTGTGTGTGTGTGTGTGTGTGTGTGTGTGTGTAAGTAAGTAAGTAAGTAAGTAAGTAAGTAAGTAAGTAAGTAAGTAAGTTTATTGCCATAATACAAAGTCACTTATAAATTTACAATGTCAGATATTGAGGCACAGTCTGCTAAGCTTCCTACAGACTGGGATGAACTAATATATGATATATTTATTGTAGGCATACTGTATCAGCATATATCCAAAAAAAAATGTACTTATGTATTCATAGATTTCCATCCACATGCACACATACTCGTAAACGCACACAAACATACATATACATTCACACATACATACATACCTACATACATACATATACATATACACACATACACATATATATACACACATACACATACATACATACATATACATATACATACATAAAACATACACACATGAACATGTACATACCTATATATCAAACCTTTTACTAAACACCAAATATATAGAAATTCCCATTCATTCTGACAATTTATTAAATGATTTTTTTTTTTTGAATGTCGAAAGATTACATGTTAACATAAGATTTTAAAAATGTGTTGGCAGTGAGTTCCATATTCGTGGACCAAGACAGGAAATGCTATTATTATAGAGAGCTGTATTAAATCGAGGGACATGAAGATTTGTTCTATTTTCTCTTGTTACTCTTTGTCGATCTATTAATGAGAAGATTAAAGAGTCTTTCCTTAATGGTTTTAAATATCAATAACAGCAAGAAATATTTATGAATTGAGCCGATATTCAACAAATTATGTTTATAAAATATCTCTGAAGTTGAACTGAATTTTCTAATGAAAAATATACATCTGAATACCTTTTTCTGTGCTACTACTAATTTACTTAGAAAAGAAGGCCAAGTACAGCCCCGCAAAGAAATGCAATAATGGAGGCAGGGACAGGCGAGCGTGTAGTAGAGGCTTAACATGTCGTCAGGTGTTAGTTGTTTTCTTACTTTATACAATATACCACAAGTCATGGAAAGTTTTAAACAAACTTCCTTTATGTGATGGCTCCAACCTAGATGTTCATCTATATGTACGCCAAGAAATTTAATGTGCTCCACTCGCTCTATCCGTTCCCCATCAAGCACCACTGGAGGCAGAAGCTGATGAACAGATCGGTTCTGAAATAATATAAAAGTAGTTTTGCTGACATTTAATTTTAACCCATTATTTTTAATCCACTGATGTACATTACTGAATTCATTGTTCAAACTTGTGTACAAATTATTTAAGTGTGTGTGTGTGTGTGTGTGTGTGTGTGTGTGTGTGTGTGTGTGTGTGTGTGTGTGTGTGTGTTCGAGTAGTGAGAGAAGAGAGGCGAGCAGTTAGAGAAGAGAGGCAACTAATCTTTTTACTTCCCATCACCATTGCAGAGGAAACACATCTATCTCTTTTGTTTTGTGTTCCTCTCATCTTCCGCGGCAAAAGAAAATGCGGGCCGGGCGGGGTTTGTCCTGGCTACTTTTTTCCCTTCCCTCTTATTGTCCGTTTTCTTCTTTAGTGTCTATCTTTTTGGCTCACCCTTGTTGTGGCCTCCTGCGTCTCTTTGTGTGTCGCCTTTCCGCTCTCCTGATTGGCGAATAGGGTGGAAAGAGAGAGAGGGAGGAAAGAAAGGATAAAGGAACGAAGCTGAACGAAAGGGGATAGAGGGAAAGGATGAAGGATGGTGAGGCGGGTTGTAGAATGTATAAAACTTGACTTGACATGATCGCTCGTTTCTGATTCACATTTATACGATCAAGGATATGTCTTTGAATGCTCTGTCGTGTGTGTTTATGTCTCTGTGTATGTGTGTGTGTGTGTGTGTGTGTGTGTGTGTGTGTGTGTGTGTGTGTGTGTGTGTGTGTGTGTGTGTGTGTGTGTGTGTCGAGTGCGTAGTTTTTCAAGTTTGCCGCAAATATGTAAGACGACAGCTAATATTTTATCAGCTATATGAATAATTTATTGCTATTCGCCCCGGTGTGTGCAGGAAAAAAAATCTACCAGAAACTGAACGAAGATTAGGCAGACTGTCTTTTGAATGGATTACAGCGTTTATTGCGCCGTCTATCATACATTGTAAGTCAGCATTGTGAATAAAACGGATAAATCTTCGTTGTCCATACGAGTTCTCTTAAAATTTTAAACAACGTAGCAACATTTGAGCCATTCAACAGAAAACAGCCTAGCCTTTTAAATAATTCCTTGTGACATGAATAATCTAATAATACTATAAACAAAACTTTATAATAATTTATTTCTCGACATACTTCTACCGTTATTTTAGTAATCATAGACGGTAACACACTAACAGGTTTCTATATTTTTTTTCAGGTTGGCTGCATACGACTGGAAAATAAGAGAACTACCAGGCTACTTAACCGGCTTATATGAAGAGAGGCTGCCACGCGCTGCCATCCAATCACCCAGCATTTGCCATTTTTATGACCTTTAAGTATTGTTTGATTCACGAAAGCAGCTTATTATCACTACTATCATCATTACTATTCCTTATCTAAATTGTACTGCCTGTCTGTTTATCTTTGTCTGTCTGTCTTACATCTCTTCTTCCTCTTCGAAATTTCTTCACAGTTGTTTTCTTCTTCTGTTATATTGTTGCCGCCTGGCGGCGGAAAGAATGATTGGTGGAAGGTGAAAGGGAAAATATGAGGAATAAGATAAGATAAATATGGCGAGGAGTAAACGATGGTGTAGAGAACGAGAACAGGGAGCTTTAGCCGTGGTGTGTCGTGGCGTGTAACGGCTGCTCGGTGTTGAAGGCTGAATGCTCTCGCTGACTCTGGGGGCAGGGTGGACGCATCCACACACGTATTTTTTTTTTATGATTCGACATGTATGATGAGGCGCTCGGGGCGCTGTAGGAGGCGAGGAAGAGGGAGACAGCTAACAATAACGGTGAAGGTGTGTGTGTGCCTCGCTGTCTGCCTCTGCAGAGCTACACGAGCTCCACCCAGAGGAGAACCCACAAATGATTAACAGACCCCGACACGCGAGTTATAGTTGTGTCTTTCTGAATTATATTTCTAGCCATTGCCATATTCTAATGTGGGGGTTAAATGACGAGTTAATTGCTCAACAGTGCTTTATTGCTCTGTGATGTAATGTAGTGACTCAACAATGTTTTATTGCTCTTTGATGTAAAACGTAGTGACTTTCGTATTCCCGATTTTGTAATTCTTATGGTGTGTTCGTGTCAACAGGTTTTAACCGAAAATATATTAATCGAGTCAACGTGAAGGGTCTTATTTACCACCTTACCGCCCCATCCACGGGCTCGCGGGGCGGATGGCGGTAACAATATAATATCCCCGTTTCTTTGTCGTTCACTTCATTATCTGTCTGTTCTTTTTTTCCCTCTTCCTCCTTGCTATCGAGAAAGTTTCAAGCGTTGCTCTACCTTTTAATCTATTTTCTCCTTGCTACTGTAACTGCTGCCTTTAATTCTGTTTTGTCTATTATTTTTTTGTTCCGTGATTACTCTTTTCTTCCGAGTTACACACAACCTTCTCTATGAACTTTCCATCGTCGTTTATCACGGCTTAACTTTTTCTTCCCATTTTCTGGTTTCTGTTTCCTCCTCAGCATCGTATTTCCTTTTCCATTACCCAGGGTTTTCATGTCTTCCTCTCCTTTACACATTTTCCTGTTCGCTCCCCTTTTCCTGCTCTCACGTATCTCTCTTTCTCTCCTTCCATGTTATATTTCTTTCTCTACCTTCCTTGCCATTGTTTCTTCCTTACCCTCCCCTTCCGCGTCTCTCTATTCAACGTTTTTCTTCTCTTTTCTTCTAGTGTCTATTTCACCTTGCTCTTCTTTCTTCTTCCACTAGTTTCTTTCGTGTTTTCTCTTTCTTCCTATTATCCTTCTCCTCCATTTCCCCCGCTTCTTTTCGCAATCCTTCCGTTTCTCACATTAGCATTTTTCATCTCCTTTCGTTTGCTTCACTATTCTCTTCTTTCTTCCTCCCTTACTAGATTCGTGTCTTGCCTTCTATCCTCCTCCTCCTCCTCTTATGCTCCTTGCCTTTATCAAATTCGCATTTTTCACCTGTTCTAGTTTCTGTTTCTCTTTGCTCCTCTTCTTTCTTCCTCCCTTGCTGTATAAATATATCTATAGTTTATTTCGTGTCTTCTTTTGCCTCCTATTATTCTACCCTTTCTCCTCCTCCTCCTCCTCGTTATGCAATCTTTCCTTTCCTCATATTCGCCTTTATCACCTGCTCTAATTTCTGTTTCACTCTGCTCCTCTTCTTTCTTCCTCCACTACTAGCTTCTTTCGAGTCTTCTCTTGCCTCCTATTATATCTTCCTCCTGCTCCTCTTCCGTCTCCTCTTATATCATTGTTTTTATCATATTCCCATTTCTCACCTGCTTTTGTTTCTATTTCACTTTGCTCCTCTTCTCTCTTCCTCCCTTACGAGTTCCTTTCGCGTCTTTTCTTGGCTCCTATTATCCTCCTCCTGCTCCTCCTCTTTCTCCTCTTATACTCCTTGCCTTCATCATATTCGCATCACCATGTCAAGGGGCTTAGTATCGGCTTTAGTGCGACCATCATTACCACCACCTCGCTTTTATTATTCCTATCGCACACACAAAACTCCCCCTCTCCCTCTCTCCCTCTCTCTCTCTCTCTCTCTCTCTCTCTCTCTCTCTCTCTCACATCACTATATACCCATTTCCGTGCCCATTCCTTGGCGACATATTCTTACTGCTTTTCTCCATTCTCTTCCTCCTCCTACTTCCCTCCTTCCTCCTCTCCTCACCTTCCTACTTACTCCATGTCGCCTCCTCCTGTCTGTCCTTTCTCCCCTCTATCCTCTTCCCCTCCCTCCCTCTCCTTCTCTCTCCTTGCTTTCATGTTCCTTTTATCTTTCCCTCCTTTCTCCTTGCCCCGTTTTTTCTTCCTCAGCCCCTCCTCCTCTTCCTCCTTCCCCGCCTCTCCCGATAACACAGTCGTTTCTTCGCCTGAGAGGAGAGAAGAGAGCCGTGAAGGGGTGCGAGGAGGTAAGGAGGACCGAGAGAGGAGGAGGGATGGAGGAAGGAAGGAAGGAGAGGTAGGATGTGGATGGACGGATGAGGAGCCACGTGGATGGAGATTTATGAGGGTCTAAAGAAGGACGTGATAAAGTCAGAATGGCTTTTTTGGTATTTTTTTTTGTTGTTGTTCGCTGAAGTTACACTGATTAGACGTCGGTAGCGTTTCATCCTGTCTCTTGTGATGGCTTACGTAATGTTCAAAGAGGCGCTGTATTGCCTGCCGTCAGTGACGGGTGCAGGGTAAAGCCTACGGAACCCCTGCTCCTCGAAGGGGGAAGGGCCCCTTAGCCCCTCTGTTTATTATTATTATTATTATTATTATTATTATTATTATTATTATTATTATTATTATTATTATTATTATTATTATTATTATCATCATCATTATCATCATGATCGTTATTATTTTTATTATTATTACTATTATTATTATTATCATTATTATTATCATTATTAGATATTATTATTATTATTATTATTATTATTATTATTATTATTATTATTATTATTATTATTATTATTATTATTATTATTATTATTATTATTATTATTATTATTATTATTATTATTATTATTATTATTATTATTATTATGATCATTTTTATGATCATAACTATTATTATTATTATTATTATTATTATTATTATTATTATTATTATTATTATTATTATTATTATTATTACTATTATTATTTGTAGTAGAAGTAGTAGTAGTAGTAGTAATAGTAATAGTAACGGTAATAGTAATAGTAGTAGTAGTAGTAGTAGTAGTAGTAGTAAGAGTAGTAGTAGTAGTAAGCGTAATACTATCATTATCATTATTATTATCGTTATTATTCTAGGATCATAATTTTAAGCCCACCATTATACAAGCGAATGATGTAAAACTGAGTGGAAGTTAGCGCACGCACGCACACACACGCACGCACTCACACAGAATTGTTAGTACAATAATAAATACAGGAAGTAAATACAAAAAATAATTAACAAAATACACGTAAACAAATAATATAAATACATAACACACCCACCCACCCACCCACCCAATCACCCACACCCACACACGGATAATCTATAACCATCAATGCCGGCCACGCCCGCGGCCAGCCAGCCTTCAGTGGATCTTTCAGGTGGACACATCAATGGGCCCGCCGCGTTGACCAATGGTCTCTCTCTCTCTCTCTCTCTCTCTCTCTCTCTCTCTCTCTCTCTCTCTCTCTCTCTCTCTCTCTCTCTCTCTCTCTCTCTCTCTCTCTCTCTCTCTCTCTCTCTCTCTCTCTCTCTCTCTCTCTCTCTCTCTCTCTCTCTCTCTCTTATTTAAACATGTTCAGTACATTAGTACATGGCAGTATTATTTTTCTATGCTAAAGTTCCCCCGACCGTTGGGGAGCTATTTAAAAGCTTCTGCCGATTATATTATACAATTATATACATGTTTACGGTGGGTGTAGGAGTAGCCACCTGTGGGACGCAACCTTCATCTGCTGAGTGGACAGTTGTGTCACATCCACATCAGCAGTGAGGTTGTTCCACCACACCACCGCTGCGATGGAGAAGGCACGTTGGTGGGTGCTGGAGCGGGCCATTGGCACTTCCAGGAGGGAGGTGTTGCTCAGCACCGTTCTCGTGCTGCGCTCAGACCTCCTCCAGGTAGCCCTCAGGTCCGTCAGGTGGGGCACTAGGCCCACTTGTGCCTTGTGTAGCACCGTCAGGGCAGCGACGCGGCGACGGTGCTCCAGGCTGTTCAGCTGGTTCGTGGCTGGTCTTGCCCGTCCCTCGTGTGGGTGTTGTTGTTGTTGTTGTTGTCGATGTTGTTGTCGCTGTGTCTCCCACTGGCTCGGTCGGTGGTGCTGTGTGCCGTTGATGAGGCGTTCAGCCCTCCTCTGCACCTTGTCTAGCAGGTTGAGGTGGCAGCGGGCGCTGGCCATCCAGGTGAGCGGTGCATACTCCATCACTGGACGGACTTGTGCCTTATAGAGGGTGTTCAGGCCTTCAGCATCGAGGAGGTTCTTCATGCGGCGCAGGAGGTTCACCTTCTGGGAGGCTTTGTGCGCCACCCTTTCAAGGTGACGGTCGAACAGCAACTGGGAGTCCACCTCCACGCCCAGGATGTCGACGCTGGCCTGCAGAGGGATGGTGTCGTTCCCGAATCTCAGTCTGCCGTGGAGTTGCCTCGCGTCCTCCCGAAAACGTGATATTACCATGGCCTGGGTTTTGTCAGGGGCAAACCTGACTTGCCACCTCTTTCCCCAGGCCATTATGTCTGCCAACTGTCTGTTGACGGACTCTATCACGTCCTGGGCTTCCTCCCTCTTGTATGTTCTGGAGAGGGTGCAGTCGTCGGCGTAGGCGCTTGCTGCGGGGATGGTTTGCAGGAGGCCGTTAAAGTATATGTTCCACAGAATAGGTCCAAGGACGGACCCCTGTGGAACGGAGGCCTCCACCGGGAAGCTGGTCGAGGTGCTTCCGTTGACTGCTACGCGGAGGCTCCTGCCTAACAAGTAGTTTGAGAGCAGGCGCAGCAGGTCCCCCGTGATGCCTAGTTGCTGTAGTTTCGCCGTCAGACCGCGGTGCCAAACGGAGTCGAACGCGCCAGCTATATCCAGGGCAATCACGAGAGAGGGGTGGCCGTCATCAAGGGCGTCATGCCAGGACTTTGAGAGGAGAAGGAGGAGGTCGGAGGTAGAGCGGCCCTTCCGAAAACCAAACTGCTTCGGTGACTGCAGGTGGTTTTCCTCGAGAAAGGATGTCAATTCCTCCCCGATGATCCTCTCAAATATCTTGCTGATGATTGGGAGGAGTGATATTGGCCTATAATTGCCTGGCTCGGACCTGGATTTTTTCTTGTGTACGGGTGTGACTCTGGCCTCCTTCCTCTCTCTCTCTCTCTCTCTCTCTCTCTCTCTCTCTCTCTCTCAGCGAACAGCGACGGTGCACGAGTAACTGACAGCCAACACATTGCAAACCTCTTAAACAACTACTTTTCCTCGGTGTTTAATACGAAGTCTTCCTCCCACTACCACCAACACCAGTACTATTGTAAATCTCGAGCATGCATTGCCTAATTTTGAAATAGCAACCGATGAAGTCCTTAAAGCTCTCCATTCACTTAAAACAAATAAGAGTCCCGGACCCGACAAAGTATATCCTATTCTACTTAAAGAAACAAAGAGCGAAATACTCTCCTCCCTCACTACCGTATTCAATATGTCCTTGCGACAAGGCATCGTCCCTTCGGATTGGAAAAAGGCTAACGTGACACCGATTTTTAAGAAAGGAGACTAAAAAATACCAGGTAACTACCGACCCATTAGTCTAACTTCAATTGTAGGTAAGCTACTCGAGAGCATAATTAGAGACATAATTGTGAGTTACCTCGAAAGCCACTCATTAATTGGGGACTCACAACATGGCTTCCGTAACAAAAGATCCAGCCTATCAAACCTACTGACCTTTTATAACGATCTCTTCTCAGTTTATGACGTAACCAAATCATTGGACGTAGTCTATCTTGATTTCCAGAAAGCGTTTCATAAAGTCCCACATCATAAATTACTTTATAAATTAAAGCAAATAGGCACTGACGGTCAAGTAAACCAATGGATCGCGAATTGGTTGAGCAACAGACAACAAAGAGTTGTGATTGACGGATTTAACTCAGAGTGGGCGCTGGTCACTAGTAGCGTCCCTCAGGGCTCGGTTCTTGGCCCAGTGCTCTTCATTATTTACATCAACGATGTGGATGTTGGACTCAGTAATCGCATTAGTAAATTTGCAGACGACACAAAGATTGGTAACTCGGTTCTCACTGACGAAGACAGGCAAAGCCTCCAAGAGGATTTGCAAAAAAATTCAGCTTGGTCGGATAGATGGGAGATGCCCTTTAACGTAGCCAGGTCCTTCAAGTTGGAATAAGAAATACGAAGTTCGATTACGAAATGCGCGGCGTTAAACTCACAAGCGTTCAATTCGTTAAGTACCTGGGGGCCAAAATCGCGTCAAACCTCAAATTCTCACATCAATGCATCGATGCAGCAAATAAAGCGAACAGAATGTTGGGCTTCATTAAAAGAAACTTTTTATTCAAGAATAAAGATGTAATACTTCCGCTCTACAATAGCTTAGTCAGACCCCACTTGGAATATGCGGTACAGTTTTGGTCTCCCCACCATGCAAAGGACATTGCTAAACTAGAAGGTGTTCAGCGTCGAGCAACAAAAATGATCCCTTCCTTGCGCAACAAATCCTACGAAGAAAGGCTTTCCACCCTTAACATGTTCTCTCTTGAGAAACGTCGCCTCCGAAGGAAAACTGATCGAATGTTTTAAAATACTTAATGGTTTCACGAATGTAGACAGAACAAAATTGTTTATGATCGATGACACTTTGCGAACGAGGAACAATGGCATAAAACTCAAATGTAGACAAGTAAATTCAGACTGCACCAAATTTTTCTTCACCAACGTTGTAGTGCGAGAATGGAATAAGCTCCCACCATTAGTGGTCCAGTGTAACACGATTGACTCCTTTAAAAACAAGCTCGACCGTCACTTCCTTGAACTTAATATTAACTAGAGTAGAAAAGCAACGTTTTGGAGCCATCTGATTAGTGTAGATTCACTTAGGTTTAAGGACAGACCACCTAGTCTGGACCATGGGGTCTGTGTGGTCTGGTTTTCTATATAATTCTATGTAAGTCTATGTACTTCTCTCTCTCTCTCTCTCTCTCTCTCTCTCTCTCTCTCTTTCTCATAGCAGAATAATTAACAATATTCTGCTGGGAAGAGAATGAATGCTAAAGTGATACAAGACGACCATGGAATGTTTCACTTTGTCGTCCTGTCTTCCTCTGTCTCGAATCGATGTGGTGCTTTCACTGGACTGTAGAAAACTGTCCTGCCTGCATATTTCAGTGTTTTCGTGAGAGTCCGGCACCTGCGGAGCGAAAGGTGGATCTGGGTGAAGGTCGCGGCCTTGAACCAGGCTCCCGTGACACTAAACGCAGGCTGAAGGTTCGTTAAAAGCCGCTTTGATTTGTACGATATCCGCTGTGATCAGTGGGAAACTGTTTCTTTCCTTCTTTACTGTTATCTTGACTAAGACTGTAAGTTGGGATTAATCGAAGCTGAAATTGTACAACTGTGATTAAAAGCCGCTTAGATCTGTACGATGTTCACTTTGATTTGATTTTTTTCGAAGTATACTTCTGTTTCTGGACTTCAGAGGATGTTATTGTAGCTAGTCTAATTATATAGATAGGAATAAATCAGTTGGTAATGTAAAGTGGTAACAAAAGAAATGTATCTCACAGAATCAGCTAAGTGATATTAATGACATTATTAAGTAAATATCAACGCACATCTTTTTTATGGACCTGTCACCACAACTGCTGCTGCATCCCGGAGTTTGCTATTATAAGATTTAGAGGAAGATACATCCGTACAAAGTCAGAGGCACGCTCATCACTAAACTCTTCTGTGTCACGACATGTTTTTTTTATGAAGTGTTCAATACTTTACATTGTTTTGTGCTTCACACTATGCTCTGTACTTTTTACTTTGCTTACACTCTAAACTATGCTGTATACGCTACATTCTATATTTTATACTATGCTTTATACTGTGAGAAAACATATATATGTACATAACCTGTGATATGCCAACGACAAAGAGATTCCACGAACCACGGGAGTGGCGGCATCAGACTAACAACGAAATAAAGACGCTCGCCATAACACAGTTTTTAAGACGCTGCACCGCCTTGAGGATCAATGGCTGAGGCCAAGAGAACACTGCGGGTAAGAAAAATTAGAAGCGGGTCGCCTTTCCAGTTTACCCAAGATTACAGCCGATACAAGAGCGTCTCTTTACGCCGCATAATGGTCCTTCAGGCCGCAGCAGGTGACGCCGTGGTCACCCCCGAGGGACGACATAACACCCAGCGCCACTAACATGCTCCCAGCACCACCCTAGAGACGTGGCCGCAGCTCACCGCGCGACAACACCGCTGGTACCACCATCAAGCCAACCACAAGTCGTCCGTCAAGGTAAGCCTTCCCTTTCCCACTAAAAACAAGTGTTTAAGGGGGTCGTCCTCCTCCCCCACCAGGTCCCTCATAAAGATGAAAACTCAAAGGCAGGTTCTTCGATTTTCTTGAAATGTTACTCTGAAATGAAAGAAAAGTAACAAAAAAGCGACATTATATTAAAAGCAACATTAGTGTGCTTTCGTAGTTTAGTCAAATGCAGTAAAAAAAGAGGAATATACGAGCTTTCGTAATAAAGAAGTAATGATGATTATACTGATGATGGTGTTGTTGACGATGAAGACCATGATGATTATTAGGATTAGGATTAGGCCGAAAACAAAACAAACGGGTAGAGGGACAGGGATATATACGTAATTATAATTACGCACACACACACACACACACACACACACACACACACACACACCCGACCAACCAACCGGCTAAGACTTAACAAGCGTTCGTAAAGGCGCAAAACGAGATTAGACAGACTATCAAAACGGGAAATCATGGGTAGCAGAAAGCCACAGCAACCTCCCACCCTCCGAACCCGACTTACGACCATCCCCCCTTCCCGACTTACGACCATCCCCCCTTCCCGACTTACGACCATCCACCCCTTCCAGCCTCCACCTTCCCCTTCGCCCCCTCAATCCCCCCCGCCTCCCCTACCGCTACGTCTGGCCACCTTAGCTCTGCCGCCACACACCGTGGAAACTAAATTATTCCCGGCGTCCACATTAACTTCACAAATGGACTCTCTTTCTCGAGCAAATTAAGCTTGATAGTAGTGGCTGCCGACCCTCCCTTCGTCTTTGTCCCCCTTCTGTCTCTCCTCGGCTCCAAGACTCACAAGGGCTTTCTCCGCTTTACTCTCCTCTTCCTCTTTCCTTCTCGTATTTTCGCTGGCTCTGCTCTCGCTTTTCCACCTCCTCCTTCGTCCCCTTTTTCTGATACTAATTCTCCTCCTCTTTCCTTCTCTTCCTTCTCTTCCTCTTCCTATTTTCGCTGCTTTTGCTCCTGCTCTTCAGCCTCCTCCGGCCTCTCCTTCTTCCTCTCTTCCTGTTACGAACTCACCCTCTACTTTGCATCTATATTTTTTTTATTGGTCCTAACCTAATTTTTTTTCTTACCTCTGTTATTCTTTATCTTCACCTCTTCTTGTTCTTCCGTGCACTCCTCCTCCTCCTCCTCCTCCTCCTCCCATCGACGAAAACTACACCCTTCTCCCCTCCTTCCCCGTCCACAAACACACACACTCACACGTGCCCGAGTATACAAACACCAGAGCTCGTACACACACGCTTCACCACACTCACACGTTCACACCTATACAATTTTTTTTATCTTTTCTTCCTTCCGAGCTTTCAAGCAGCACACACACACACACACACACACACACACACACACACACACACACACACACACACACACACACACACACACACACACACACACACACACACACACACACACACACACTTTTTTATTCATTCTCACGCCCGCGTTCAATACGATGCGAATGTGGTTTTAAAGATGAACTTGATAACACAGAAACTGATGGTCAATGTGAGAGAGAGAGAGAGAGAGAGAGAGAGAGAGAGAGAGAGAGAGAGAGAGAGAGAGAGAGAGAGAGAGAGAGAGAGAGAGAGAGAGAGAGAGAGAGAGAGAGAGAGAGAGTAATAAAAATGGAAAGAAAAATGGAAAACACCGTGGGAGATTCTGTTAGCTCGCGCCGAAACAACATTAGCACACAAACCAACTCACAAATTGGTCTTAATTGTTCGACT
This sequence comes from Eriocheir sinensis, assembly GCF_024679095.1. NCBI lineage: Eukaryota > Metazoa > Arthropoda > Malacostraca > Decapoda > Varunidae > Eriocheir > Eriocheir sinensis. The sequence continues at coordinate 5,782,257 of NC_066535.1, forward strand.
TAGCAGAATAATTCCTGTGTTTGTGTTGCCTCCGGGAGCTTCCGTGTAAACAGGCGAAGGAGGATGAAGGGGGAGGTGGAAGGGGGAAGGGGGACGGGAGGACTGACTAGCAATCATTAAAAAAGTGAAAAAATACAGTGCTACCGGAGGCTGTACATTAGCGGTAGAGGTGATTTGGGCGGTGGTGGTGGTGATGGCGGCGGAGTTGGGGAGGTGGGGGGTGGTGGGGGGGAGATGCAGTACAGGCTCTTCTCCTTACAGACAGCCGTGCCATGTTCTTCCAGTGTCTTTGATTTATTTTTTTCCATTCTCTCTCTCTCTCTCTCTCTCTCTCTCTCTCTCTCTCTCTCTCTCTCTCTCTCTCTCTCTCTCTCTCTCTTTTTCGGTACATGAGCCATCTCGCTTTCGGTACATAAGCCAAGTACACGATTCTGATAACTTAATCAATCCACGTCAATCAACAGTAACATATTCATATTAAGTTTTATACTCGTACAAGACTCTTTGTTACCGTTATTGCTGAATGAATTAACTAGTTTGATAAATTTTCCTTCAAAGCAAATTCTGCTCGCAGAGGCTTCAGAGATGAAGGCTTACGGCTATTCAAAATGGTTCTGAAACATACAAGTTATAGCTTACTGGTAGTACAGGATCTGCTTGGGAACAGAACCATGAAATAAACCATCCAGATCTGTTTCGTAAATGATGAGCTACGGTTTTAAGTAATAAATGGTTTGAATTTAAGTTCACAATTTCATAGGTAAGTTAATTGACATCAGAGGAATTAGCAGCGCGTATTGGCGATCAAAGTTGAGCAACAGAATTGCGATGTCCAGAATACCTCCGACCATTTCTGGGATCCATTCACCTAAATGCAGTGTACTGCATGCTATTTCCGCGAACACTGTGACGTAATAGCATACTTTTATATTCACAGCTGACAAGAAATAATTGTACCTACACATGAACAAAATAAATATAAAGATAAAAGACAGACCGACACACACACCCACACCCACACACCCACACCCACACACACACACACACACACTCACTCACTCACTCACTCACTCTCACACACACACACACGACAAAACACAAATGTAATATGTCGCAGGAGAAAAATCAAGACAAATGCTTGTGGCCCGACAATATATCACGCCGCGATGTGATGAATCGGAATGGACGGCTGAAAAGCTGCTCGTGTTGTTACTGATACGACTGCGAATATTGCAGCGAAGGACGAGATACACGCACGAGTGGAATGTAGTGCGGAAATACATTATATTTTCCTTTGTACTAGACGGCAAGCATTAGTGGGGTAAAATATCCGTAGACTTACATAGGCGTTGACCTAGGATGGTATATAAGACACTCTCGCTTCTCACATCAGCTATTTCTAAAGGTCAAAGAGAGGGTCAGTCGGGTTCTAGTGAGTGTTTCTTCAGATTCATGGTACAGAAGAAGACTCACACTACCACCAGGGTCATAAAACTACCCTTGGAAATGCCCACAACTCCTACGCAAGCCTTGTCAAATACGTGTTCTTGGGCTGCGATATGTCTTGTAATACGACCCCAGTGTTGTAATAGTTGTTTACAAGTCGTGGAATGTCCCTTTAGCAACGTATATCTCTCATCACTGACAAGGCCCAGCGACTAACTTCCGGAGCCGGCGTAATCACAACATTTATACCCGTACGTGAGCATCCGAGTTGGCAGTAACCTCCTCAGGTGCCGCGAGGGCGCTCAAGGAGAAAATGATACAGGGATTCGTCACAGTTGCTGCATTATTTGAAATCCTAAAAGAAATAAAAAAGTAAAGGAATCATGCATATTTTTTTAAGGTAACCTTTGTACGTGTATTAATTTTATACTCAAATTATATCAATGCCCCACTGGGTCTTAATCTTCACTCACCAAAAACAAATAGAAATTCCAGTTACTATTTGTCGTTAGAGACCAAAACTAACTTTATAAAAATTTTGAGAGCACTGGAGCCAAGTACGACTCTTTAACTTCCAATTAATCTACGCCTAACCTCTTGCTTTTTCGTATTTTATTTTTAATTCCCAAACGCAGCTTACATTTTCGTCAATCTTCCTTTTCTGTCTCCCACTTTCTTCTATTCTGCCTTCTCCTCTCTTCTTCCTCTTCGCCTTGCCTTCCACGCTCCTCGCTCCTAGTTAGGCGTCTCCACCCTGAGCCTTAACCTCCCCCTTCTTCACGGCTTTCTCCTTCCAATCAGGAGCTCACCTCTTTCGAGTTCGCTGAGTAATCCCGGTCGCCTGGAATACCCTGGTCCTGAAATGTTAGAGTTTCAGTCACTAGTGTTGGAAAAAGGCGAGCGATTCTGTAGAAATAGCTTCCAAGAAAGAATTACAATTGAGGCTTCTTGATAGCGTTTCTACGTAAACTGGAGAGAAAGAAATCTAATCCTCGAGTGGGGAACAAAAAAGAGGGAAAATATGTTATCGCAGTGCCTTTCTTGTCCTCCTCCTGGAAGTTCGTAGTATTCTGTGCGGTGTGAGTGCTGGAAATCAGATACCGTGTGTTCGTGTGACTGACAGCGAGGAATGGAAGCGTAGGCGGAGGTAAGGGAGAACACAATGTAGCGCTTTGTTTTGTACTAATATTACTATGATATCAAGGTAACTAAATGATATAAGGAATGAATGCATGCACGTGCAAATGAGTGAATATATATATTAGCTAGAACTGCCATTAATTCCCTTGACGTGGTAAGCAAAAAAAAAATATAGGTGTCACCAAGATGGTCGAGGAGGAGGCGGCTCTTCCCCGGCAGGCGTGGCGGCGGCGAGGCGTGTTATTGGGTGAGCGGAGGTCGGGCGGCGGGGCGGCGGCGGGGCGGAGGCGGCATGGAGCCTCGGTGTGCCCGGCGGCCTTGCTACGATCACACACGCACGCACGCACACGCATAAAATGAGAGAGAGAGAGAGAGAGAGAGAGAGAGAGAGAGAGAGAGAGAGAGAGAGAGAGAGAGAGAGAGAGAGAGAGAGAGAGAGAGAGAGAGAGAGAGAGAGAGAGAGAGAGAGAGAGAGAGAGAGAGAGAGAGAGAGAGAGAGAGAGAGAGAGAGAGAGAGAGAGAGAGAAACTAAGACTGAGAAGTTTTGGGTGAGAGGAAAAGTAGGAAAAGTGGAAATATGAAAGCCATGCAGAGGAAGAGGTTTCGGTACGTGTTGGATTTCCGTATCATCACTTTCTCCGCGTTAACCGAGCCCATGAGCAGGCAGGATAAATCTCAAACAAGCCCCTTCTCTAGAAGCGACAGCTCCTCGAAAGCATTCATGTTGAAGTTGACAATGAGGAGCAGAATGCACGTCACGTCACAGGAGCGGCGCCGAGCCTTGGAGGCGATGAGCTATTACAGGAGTGACGCAGAGGTGGTGTTCAGGAAGTCACGTTCACAGCGGCAGATGGCTGGCATGCAAAGCTGCTGTGTAATTACTTAAAGCTCCTGACTACACTCATCGCATCACTTGTGCAATATTTATGAAATGTTATTTGGGTGACATGCAACGCAACGCTCTGCGGGAGACTGTTTTTGTGAAATCCACAAGGTATTGCTTAATATAAAAAAAAAAAAATTTAAGAAGCCTTAAGCTATTTCAAGCTTACACTAAAATCTGAGTGCATGGTCGCATACATTTTCACCTCGGAATAAGGTTTTCCAGTTGTAATAAATGTTTCATTGCTACCGATAAAACTGCAATGTCTTTGGAACAATGATTTTTTCTTTGATTCAAGTAGGGAAAATATATACTTTTTTGTTATACAATGGCTGAAAAAAAATAGAGCAGTGTTGTTTAAGCGTGATACAGCTCCCTGTCACTGTCAATATTTTTCAGTCACCGCCGAGTGGCCTAAGTCTACCCACATGCTGTCCTGAAGACCACCTATCAACCCGGACTCTAGATTCATTCTCAAAAGAGAGGATTAGAGATGAGGTGCGAGAGGCAGCATGAGCCAAGCAAGATGGCTCCACTATAAACACTTGCCTGAGCCATAGCAGGCTTGGGCCGCCCATCAGCTCCCCCCCAAGAAAGCCTACCGGCTTCATAGGCAGCAACGTAAAAAAAAAAAAGTTTGAGATGAGTGACACTAAGGAAAAAAGGGGGGAGCGAGGCCTGGTTTTGTGATTCAAATTCAAAATATGGTTGAAAGTAAGGATACCATATATAAAATGAAGAAAAAAATTTAAAGAAATATATATACATCAGCACACTCACACACACACACACACACACACACTCTCTCTCTCTCTATAAATATATATATATATATATATATATATATATATATATATATATATATATATATATATATATATATATATATATATATAACAATTGCAGTGTACCAGTAGGGGCAAAAAAAATGAAGAAAGCGAAATAAAAATATTTAGAAAAAAAAGCTAATGTAAATGATAATAAACTATGAAAGAAGAAATCATAAATGAGAAATAAATGAATAAACAATAAAGATCAGAGATGCAAGGATGAGAAGTGAATAAAATAAACATGAAGGAGGCATTCGAGGCACGAGAAAATAACGCATGCTTGTAATGCCGTGTCGGGTGTCGTGTCGCTGCTCGGCGTGAGGTAACCCGAGGTGACTGGCATCGCTGGGATTCCATTAAGCGAGAATATTAAATAAGCCAAATAAGCTCCGAGCGAACGAAAAGATTTATATATATATATATATATATATATATATATATATATATATATATATATATATATATATATATATATATATATATAAATATATATATATATATATATATATTTATATATATATATTTTTTTTTTTTACCCAGCTTGTTCCCGCCACGCACACGTTTATCCCGGTAATCTCAGGCGTGTAAATAGCTCTGCTTTTTATTAAATTTAGGAAAAAGTTCTGACGTTTCGAAGCACACCCGGAGATTATTGGATTATTTGATTTGGGTTGAAAAAAAAAATTCTACAAAAAATGAGTTTCCTATATATCCCCTACGTACTCGATTTCTAAATACCAAACTGCCATGGCTATCCTTTGAAGCGTGAATGATCATGTAAATTGCCTGCTCTGGGTAAATCTAATTGGCGCAAACGTTAACAAAAAGAGACGGGGTATGGCAGCCGCACCATCCACGTATAAGCACATCACAGGACAGTTAAATTTCAGTATCTTGGAACATAAATAATTCACATTTCAGTAGTACAGGAACAATTCTTTTCCACACTTCATCGACAGTTCTTTTTTTTTGCACACTCCCTCATCGGCCACCTCTCCCATTAGCCATCAACTTCGGCCCATTAGGTGTCACTCATGCCTTCATAACCTCCTCACTCATTACAGATTATCAGCTATCACCCATATCTTCCATCCCCTTCATACGTCACCCCTCTTCCCTTTTACACAACTGTCAGCCTTTCACACTTCCCTTCCACTCCCCTACCCCATTAAATACTTTTCCCTTTACATTCAATCACGTTCTTTCACTTGTAAGGGTCGCAAGTTAAAGGGAGGGCGAACGAGGTGTTGAGAGGAAACTCGCCTCCGAAGTCCACGTGATTTCCAAACTTGGGCGAAGGAACGGTAATGTTATGGCTCATTACCGCACATTATCCAATTATTGGCATCCGGCTGCAATTGTCACTTCTTTTAACCTCCTCTTATTTCCTTCTTCTCATGATGCTCCGCCGTCTTTATCCTGCTCGCTATGATTATCCTCCTCCTCCTCCTCCTCCTCCTCCCCCTCCTCCTCCTCTTCTTTGTACTCCTTCCTCGTTTCTTCCTCCATCCTGCTCCTCGTGTGTGTCCTTCGATAGGTGTGTGGGAGAGAGGGGGAGGACGAGCGGGAGGCGTGCCATGAGGGAGGGTGCGGGAAGGAAGTGATGGGAGGCAGTGTCGCAGTTTTCTAGTGCTCACAGCTGCCGTCATTCCATTTTCTCCAGCTGGAAATGTTGCCCCTTTGGAAGCGGCACGTTTTCCTTGATTCCTCCCGTGCTTACCGGAAATCCAATAGTCTGAATGGCCCTCTGAGCGGTGTGGACGCGGATGTTCCTTCCTTCCTCCTTCGGGCTAATTAGGGCCTCAGCCTCCCTCCCTCCCTGCGACCTTTCCTCCTCCATTCCCTCCGATGAGCACCCGAGTGAAGGGATGAAAGGGTAAAGACTGCATTTTCTGATTTTCTGTTGATTTTCTTTTGTTGTGTTTCCTTTACTTATGGCCTTATGGTGTGGGTGAGGTCCTCCTTTCCAGAGTTCCGTGCTGAAAGATTCTTCTTTCATTCATTCGTTTTCATTATGTGTGTGCGCGCGCCCGTGTATAAACTAGTGGGGCGAAAACAGCATAATATTTTGAGTACAGAATAAAACTACAACCTTTGTTAAGAGGCAAAACATTTATAACAACCACACACCAAATAAACATAGAACAACAATGTCAAGAAACACAACACCGTGATGATGATTGCAAGAGAGACAAGTAGCAAGGCAGTAAGAAAGACATATCAACCCCTCGACCTACTCACTCTTTGTCGGAGAAAGTTAAACAAGTAGCAATTCCCAAACAAATATCTAAAGTTTGTTTGTAAAATAAACTACAGATATGCTTGTGCTGTTCACAGCTTTAAGTTACACAACAATCTGGAGGTCTTTCTGTGTCCGGTTGATGAAGGTATGTTTAACAAACAAACTCAATTGGAAGAAAGCAATTTCTTTTCGTGCCCCTTAAGGTTGATTCACCATAACATAGACACAAAGAGAGAGAAACAGGGACAAAAAAAGGACATATCTACTAAACACACAAGTACACAAGCACACCAACACACACACACACACACACACACACACACACACACACACACACACACACACACACACACACACACACACACACACACACACACACACACACACACACACACACACACACACACACACACACACACACACACACACACACACACACACACACACACACACACACACACACACACACGAGGGTATTCTATCGCCTTTTCACTCCCCTCCATTATTCTTCCCGTTCACCTCCCGTCTTCCACCGCTTCTGTGGCGGCCTGATCTATCTCCCTCTTTAAGCGGGCCGAGTTTTCCCGCACGGCCAGACGCTGGTCGGAGGGGAGTGTCATTAACGTCCGACCTCAGCACTTCGCCCTCCGAATACGTAAGAAGAGCATGAAGGGAGAAGTCTTTTTCGGTTCGAAGGACTGAGAGGTGAGTAAAGGGTGGCTGGCAGGTGGTAGGAATGGTAGTCTTAGTCGTGGTGGTAGTGGTGGTAGTAGTAGTGATGGTGATGGTTGTGGTGATGTTTGTATTGGCAGTGATGGTGGAGAGAAGGGATGTGAAAGACGGAAGAAAGGCGATGGGAAGTTGGGTTGTGGTGTTAGCTAAAAGATAATATGATATGAGTGAGCTAACTGATATGGATATACAGATATAAATAATGATAAATTGAAAGATCGAGTGAGTAAGAGAGAGTGAGGGAGCTTTAAGAGCCGGTTGGGGGGAGGGGGACGAAAGACCGGGGTGTTTGGAATAAGAAAGGTGAAGTAAAAAGCTTTCAGGGACAGTCTCTGAGTGGGAGAGAGGCGCGGAGGAGAAGAGAAAACCAGAGATCAAAAGTGAAGGAGTTTGACACTTCATGGGAGAGGGAAAGAGGGTTTGGGGATGAGACTGGCGCACGGGGATGGCTGGGGAGACGCAAAGAAACTGGAGAGAATGTGGGGAATGACAACTGAGAGGAGAACGGCTTTCAAAAGGGGATCAGAAGGTTAGTATGGATCACGGTTCCCTAAAAGCAGATCACAGTCGATGATGAAAAACGTAGAAAGTGGAGGACAAGGTGCAAAATATAGTGGGAGAGCGAAGAGGAAGGAGATTATACGAAATAAAAAATAAGAAGCAAATTTGATGGCTAAGAAAAAATAATATAACCCTCAAGGTATGTAAAAACCAAGATAACCTGATGTAAAGTAAAGGAAACACTAACACAAAAGAAGAAAGTGGAATACCCAACGAAAGAAAAGATGTGAATAGCCGATAAAGAGACGACGATGACCTGGAAAGAAAAAAATATATATATAAAAGATACCCTGAAGAAAACCAATGAAGTAAGCAAAGAGAAAAAAATAGATATAGGGTAGAAAGAGAGTAAAAGAAAAGCAGCCAAAGGTGTGCCGTTACCGAATCGACTTGATTGCTCGTGAGGCGAAAAAGAAATCCAATTTGAAGGGATGAAACCGTAACGCTTCTAAAGGGAATAGGGTCTAGGCTGTCAGGGGAAGAGGAGGAATAGGAAGAGGAGAAAGAGGAAGAGGAGGAATAGGACGCACAGAGGAGAAAGAGGGAAGAGGAAAAAGAGGACGAAGAGAGTGAAGAAGAGGGAAAGGAAAAGAGAGGAAGAGAAGGAAGAGAGTGAGGAAGAGGAGGAAGAAGAAAGTGAGGAAGAGAAGAAGAAAGAGAGTGAGGTAAAAGAGGAAGGGGAAGAAGAGGACGAAGGGAGTGAAGAAGAGGAGAAGGAAAAGTGAGGAAGAGAAGGAAGAGAGTGAGGAAGAGGAGTAAGAAGAGAGTGAGAAACAGAAGAAGGAGGAGGTTGAAGGGTGAGGTACGTACAGAAGGAGGAGGAGGTTGAAGGGTGAGGTACGTACAGAAGGAGGAGGAGGAGAGAGAAAAGTGTGAAGTAGAGGAGGAAGAGGAGGAAGAGGGGGAAGAGAAAGGCAAATATAACAGACGAGATTAAACTGTGTCGTGTGCAATAGTAGGGACACTAGGCCTTTGGATGGACAAGGAGGAAGGTGGTGGGCGTCTGCTACCGGAGTGGAATAGCGTGGCAGCAGCTGTGTGTGAGTGTGCGTGCGTGTAGGCGAGACAGAGAGGCACCAAAACAATGCTACCTAAGCCATTCCCGGGCGGTTCGCGTGCGGGTATGATGGCTGTGGATGAGGTCAGGGATTGTTCGGGCTATTCGCTTCACACTCTCACGGGATCCTCTGCCGCCGCGCCGTGTCAGAGAGGGGCGAGAAGGGTATCTTTAAGCTGGAGAGCCCCGAGAGAAGTACTTTGAGCCAAGCCATACGACGCTGAGGAGGGGGATTGGCTGGTGACAAAGAGCGCCATTCACACGGGAGGAAAAAGGATCCGAATACCTTTTTTTTCTTTTTTTCTTTCTTTTCTGAATGTTTTGTGTTACGGGTTTGGTGAAAAAAGGGAATTGCTGACGCGACGTAAAAAAGCATTTGCCCTTAACCATAAAAAAAGACAGCAATATACACGGAATCAATAGTTGAACGGAATCAATTAGTTGAGGAAAGTTCATGAGTAAAGAAAAAAAGTTATATTAAATGATGATGATGATGATGGCATACAAGAAATTAATCACTACTACTACTACTACTACTACTACTGCTACTACTACTACTACTACTTCTATTACGCAATTTACTGAAACATGACAGGCAAAAAAACGTATTAGGAAAAGTAAAGATAAACTTGCTAAATAGAAACAAAAAAAATACATAATACGGAAATACAGTCCAAACGGTGCGGGAAAACTGTGCATGAATACAAAGACGGAGAAAATGACAGCCAGGATTATGCTAAACGATGAGGCAAATGTGCATAAAACCGCGGGCTGAGAAGGAACGCGGAGGGGAGAGACGGGGTGGGGCGGAGACGATTGTTAAGGAAGGTGTGTGGAGGCGCGGAGAACAGTTGCGCATCATAAGACGTGCGTGTTGTTGTTGGTGGAAGACAGAGATTTCAGATGGGTATGTAAGATGAACGTAGACGGTGAGTGTGGGATTTCAGATGGGAATGTAAGATGAACGTAGACGGTGAGTGTGGGATTTCAGATGGGTATGTAAGATGAACGTAGACGATGAGTGTGGGATTTCAGATGGGTATGTAAGATGAACGTAGACGATGAGTGTGGGATTTCAGACGGGCAAGTAAGATGAACGTAGACGATGAGTGTGGGATTTCAGACGGGCAAGTAAGATGAACGTAGACGGTGAGTGTGGGATTTCAGACGGGCAAGTAAGATGAACGTAGACGGTGAGTGTGGGATTTCAGACGGGCAAGTAAGATGAACGTAGACGGTGAGTGTGGGATTTCAGATGGGTATGTAAGATGAACGTAGACGATAAGTGTGGAAGTCGAGGAGAACATCTGCATCAGGAGGAGTGTGGGTGGGTGGTGGAGGAATACATAGAGGTTAAGGGACGCTAAGCTATCAAAGGAAGGTAACACGTTTGTCTCGTATAACCTTCATATCAAATTACCCGCCCTACTAGCTTCCCACTTCACGAACGGTCTCATTTTTTTATTCCAGATGTTACCCCGAGAAAGTGCAACGTAATTCGTGTATCATGCTGTTGCTAGATTAAAGAGTGCGACATACTATACATAAAAAATATATATACATCTCCCTTACTTTCCCCCCACGCAGGCTCACCGTTCTTGGAATTTCCTTTTTCTACCTTTACCTTTTTTCCTTTTTTTTCCTATACCATCCGGACTGTCATCCTTGTTAATCAGATCAAACATTGTCACACCTTACATTTATTTTTTCCCAAGCCGCTTAACCACAGACTCGTATTCAACACAACTTCAACGGAAACATGTATTTTTCTCCCCTTATGTTGTACATACTTTGCTGTGGCCCACCTATTCCCTGTCTGCATATGCATCAGTAAAAAAACAATAGTCCACAAAAAGTTAAAATACTCTCCCATTATCAAAGAGACACCACTACGCAATTATACTGATATTCAGTCTACCCCTCGTGAATTACCTCGTATTATCTAGGAGGCTTTCAACACATCACTCGTATCGATTCTCTCACACCTCACACTCTCACACCTGGACCCTTAACATTCTATCCTCGGAGTTTATACCCGCTGCTCCCTTACTCTTATTTAACACGCTCAAATTCGTTACCATAGCACACCAGATTTTCCTGTTTCACTTTTATTAATAAAGGTTGCCTGCACCACTATTGAGCCACTTTAAACCTTCATCCTCTACCTATTTCACATCACTGGCCGACTTTCAAAATAAATGTATATATTCAAAAGATAAATTGGGGCCATCTCTTATTTTTTACTCAGACACAATAGCGATGGTGATAGTAATTATAATGAAATAATAATAGAAATAATAATGATAATAATAATAATAATAATAATAATAATAATAATAATAATAATAATAATAATAATAATAATAATAATAATAATAATAATAATAATAATAATAATAATAATAATAATAATAATAATAATAATAATAATAATAATAATAATAATAATAATAATAATAATAATAATAATAATAATAATAATAATAATAATAATAATAATAATAATAATAATAATAATAATAATAATAATAATAATAATAATAATAATAATAATAATAATAATAATAATAGTAATTGTAATAACAGCAATAATAATAATAATAATAATAATAATAATAATAATAATAATAATAATAATAATAATAATAATAATAATAATAATAATAATAATAATAATAATAATAATAATAATAATAATAATAATAACAACAATAATGATAATAACATAGTAACACTAAACATAATGGTGATACCAAAAATTCAATAACATTTAAATAATTTTCTTTATGACAGTTCAGAGTTTTCAAATAATTCACTTGACTAATCACGGTGATTGTTTCTAATCGCATTCAACCATCCCGCAGCGACTGTAAATGTTGTGCTTGTTTAGTATTTATGAGATTAATGTTTTATTCAATGTGGTGTCTTGTCACTCCCTCCCTCAGGTCGTAATTATATTCCGATTTGCTCTGTAATAATGTTATTCTTTTTACACGCTAATTACGTGTTACTCCATTTTTTCCCTTTTCTTTAATTTGTAACACTTTTATGTTGTGTTCGTTTATGATTCAGATTTCATTGTCAGTCAACTAATTCTACAGATCATTTGCGACATTTTTTCTCAGCATATTAGCTCATACATGTGCATATCTCCTAAAATTATTCCGAAACTCTTTCCATTTAGATTTCATCACAACTCCCATACACTTTTATTCAGGTTCTCACCTCTGCTACACTTACCCATCCCTTTCATCTCCCCCACCACACACACACCGTTCATGATCATCTTCCAAACTCATTTACCGTAAAACAGTTATTGGATTTTTTTTTATGTAACAACGTAGGTGCCAGGAATGACGAGAAGCATACGGTGAAAATCGGTCAGAGAGAGAGGAAAAAAAAGACCGACCTCGAGGACAGCTTTAATATACGAGAAAAGGGAAAACAGAGGGAAACGTAAAACAGTTATAGGAAATGTTTTCTATTATGCAACAAAATAGGAGTCAGAAAGACGAAAAGTGTAAGAAAAAAGTCGGCCAGAGAGAGAAAGAGAGAGGGTGGGAGGGCGCTTTGGGGTGGGGGAGGGGGGGGGAGGATGGGGATTGGGAGACCTCGTTCAATTCTTTGCTGAGGGTCCTTCAAGCAGGAAAACTGACGAACTTATAGGCAACGTTATTACGCCGCTCACTCCGGCATTCACGTCTTTCAGGAGCGTTTGCGCTAAGAATATTTCGCAGCGAGACGGAGAACGAAAGGGAAAAAAATTCAATGCATGTCATCACCATTCCTTATTTTAGAGTGTTTTCCTATGTATATGTTTTGAGAAAGAGTGGTAAAAAGAGCCGAGCTGAGTATTATAGTGAAGAAAAAGTGAGAAACGCTGGAAGAAAGAGTGTAGATATGTGTATGTATGTATGTAGAGGTGTGTGGAGGGGGGGGGGGGCGGTCAGAGATAAAGAGAATGGAGAGAGGGAAAAATAAAATAGATGTAGGTATAAAAACTTGGGAGAAGAAAAAGGAAAACAAATAACATGAAACTTGTGTCGCATCGAAAAAAAGAAAGATATTGCAACAAATATAATATGAAAAGAGGCAGAATAAAATGAAACTTTTATGTAACGCTAAAAATATTGAAACGATAAAACGAAATAAAACGAAATAAGGTACACCAACGAAAATACAACAAAGGAAAGAAGCATAAAATTCGATGAGGATAAAACACGAACGTTATCCGGAAAAAAAAAACAGTCAAATGGAAAAAAATAGATTAACGTCAGGAGCAAAATGGACGAGGCGGAGGAGAACTAGGAAAAGAGAGAAGAACGCCAGATAATAGAAAATAAGGGAAGAGAAAACAACGAAAAAGGACACAAAAGAGCGGCAAAGAAGAAGCCAAGGGAGAAAAGAGGGAGACAAAGAAAGGAGGTTCGAAGAATAGCGGGTAACAGAAGAGCGAGCGAGAGAGAGACAGGAACGGCAAATACAGAAAAACAGAAGGAAATAAACAACATAAAAACGGAACAATAACGACAAAGAATAAAGGAGTTACGGAAGAAAAGAGGAGGCGACGAAGAGAAGAGGATCGAAGAAATAGGTAATAAAAATAATCTAGGGAAGACAGCAAGTATAGTAAATAACAGGGAAGAAAGAAAAACGAAAATAAAGAAGAGCAGAGGAGAAGAAAAGAGCTACGAAATAAAAGTTGGGGCGACGAAGAGATGAAGATCGAAAAAGTGAGGATAAAAGAGGAGATAGGAAGTGAGAGACAGAGCGGGACGGCAAATAGAGAATACCAGAAGGGAAAAAATAACAACTAAAAAACAACAAGGGCACCGAAGAAGAGAGGAGCTACGAAAGAAATAGGGGGCAACGAAGAAAAGATGATCGAGGAAGTGAGGGTAAAAATGGAACAAGGAAAAGAGGAGGACGGCAAATATATTAGAACAAGAGGGAAGAAATAATAACGAAAAGAGACCATGAGGGGCAAAGAAGAAAGGAGCTACGGGAGGAGAAAGGGGCGACGAAGAGAAGAGGATCGAAGAAGCGAGGGTAAAAGAGGAGTAATAACGATCTAAAAAGCATTCAAGGGACTATTAGGGCGACCCCCTGTGAAGAGGCACCAGCCAAAGCCTCCTTCTGCCCTCCATCCTCCCTCCATCCCTCCCTCTCCCTTCCCTCCCCGCCTGCTCCCACGCCCGCACCCCAAACCCTACCTTCCACCCGCCTTATACAACCTCTTCCCTCCCCTCTGGCCTTCTACCATCAAGCTCTCCACCTGCACGAGACAGCCTCTTTGATACAACTCAGGGACTTCACGAAGGCTTCCTCGCAAGGCTTCAACCAAGAGATGGAGAAGACAGGGGAGGAAGAGGGTGGGTGGGAGGTGGAGGATACTAAAGAGAGGAGGAGAGGAAGAAGGTATGGTAAAGATTGAGATAAGGAAGAGAAGGAAGAAGCGGAAATGCTCATGCAAGAAGAGCAAAAACGTGAGGCCAAGGAAGAGGACGCGGAGGAGGAGAAATAAGATGATGATGAGGAAGAAGAGGGGGAAGAGGAAAAAAAGGACTAGGAAGAGGATTAGGAGGAAATAAGTAAGTCTGATAAGGTGACCTCGATGTGTGTGTGTGTGGGGGGGGGGGGCGTGTGCGTGCGTGCGTGCGTGTGTGTGTGTGTGTGTGTGTGTGTGTGTGTGTGTGTGTGTGTGTGTGTGTGTGTGTGTGTGTGTGTGTGTGTGTGTGTGTGTGTGTGTGTGTGTGTGTGTGTGTGTGTGTGTGTGTGTGTGTGTGTGGGTAAGGAGGGCAGCGACTGGGGAGTAAGACGTTTGAGATTGGACGATGTAGTATCCCATGACCTTTTCCTTCAGGCCATACGCGCACGACGTAGTGAAACATGAATGTCTAGCACCGTAGAGTTTTACGTCGCAAGTGTAAAATAATAGTGGAGTGTCAGAGTGAAGGAGGAATTACAACGGAAAGAAAATGATAAACAAAGCAGTTACAGATACATGTAAAACGAGGAAAAAAAAACAAGTTTGCAGTTAATTCCCTTCATGGTCGTTTACATCCCCGCAGACGAAGACAGTAAATACTCACTATCCGCTCCGGCATCAAGACGTAAGGGCGGCCATGAGAACACAAATACGTCTGGCAATGCGCGAACGAGGCAAATAAATTCTCATCTCATAATTTACGCGACGTGGTGGGTAGGCAGTTCATTAACGTTGAGCGGGGGAATTAAATAACTTTAATCTCATTTGCGCTCTCCTTCGGCTGAGTAATGCACCTCCGAGAGGAGTTCAGACACCCTCGGGCATAGTTCTGCGTCTTGCCGGCCGCACTAAGCAAACGCCAGCGCCTGAAAACATGGGATAAAAACGCGTACTACGCAGAGAGGGAGAAGTAAGGGAATCAGGAGGAGGATGAAGGAGCTGAGGGAATAACAAAAACGAATATAGGTTTGAGAGAAAACGAGTGGGACGTGATAAAAATATATATAGAGAAGACGATGCGTTTCTGAACAGTGACAGGAATTGAATTAGGGTCAAGTGGAAGATCTTGAGAGAGAGAGAGAGAGAGAGAGAGAGAGAGAGAGAGAGAGAGAGAGAGAGAGAGAGAGAGAGAGAGAGAGAGAGAGAGAGAGAGAGAGAGAGAGAGAGAGAGAGAGAGAGAGAGAGAGAGATAGAGAGAGAGAGAGAGAGAGAGAGAGAGAGAGAGAGAGAGAGAGAGAGAGAGAGAGAGAGAGAGAGAGAGAGAGAGAGAGAGAGAGAGAGAGAGAGAGAGAGAGATAGAGAGAGAGAGAGAGAGAGAGAGAGAGAGAGAGAGAGAGAGAGAGAGAGAGAGAGAGAGAGAGAGAGAGAGAGAGAGAGAGAGAGAGAGAGAGAGAGAGAGAGAGAGAGAGAGAGAGAGAGAGAGAGAGAGAGAGAGAGAGAGAGAGAGAGAGAGAGAGAGAGAGAGAGAGAGAGAGAGAGTAACACACAGACAGCCATAGACGCAGAGACAACAGAGACAGAAAGATAAAGAATCCCTAATGAAAATAAGCTAATACAAAACGAATAAAAAAACATAAAGAAAAAAATATACACAAAGAAATCATATAAAGCATCAAGCGCGAAAAAGAAAGCGGCGGGAAGGATGAAAAAAGTAGCTGAGCGTTTAATCTGATAAGCTCATTCACCTTCATCTTCCAATCTGAACCAGGAAGAGGAGCGAAAAAAATACAGCACTCTATTTTTTAACCTCCCGGATCTGTCCTCGTTTTATAAGCAAACAAATGGGAGCGATATACCGCGAAAAAAGTTAAGCCATTGGTAAAAGATGGAGTGTGTAAAAAGCCTAACAAAAAATAAGACGAAGAAAGTAATGACTGACACGTTTTGAGTTCGCGGAAGGCAATGGAGAAAACAATAAGACGAGTAGGTAGGAAGACACCTACCGAACGGGCGTGGGCTACTCCCGGTGAGGATATATGGGAAGCGAGGAGGGTGCTGAAGCCCTTCAAAGACCCTTCCCACGTCCTCACTAACCGTTTACCTTTTGTCTCATCAACACCAGAAAGCAGTTCAGCATGCTCTCAAAAGACAGTTCCTCTCTCTTTCTACACCACACTACATTCACACAACACACACCTTTTCCCAAAATTCAAAATTCAAAATGGCTAACGAAAACACCGCCTCGGAGTCCCCGCCTGGGGGGGGGACCATAAATCCCCCCAGGGAGGACTCCCCTTCTGGCTGTCGACTTGAGAGGTGTCCTGATAACTCCTCGAACCTCCTCCTTATCAATTTCTGCAACATTCGCGGTCTTCGTTCTAATTTTCATTCTGTGGAGCACCATCTCTCCTCCTCTAAACCTCACCTTCTCTTCCTCACCGAAACACAGGTTGCTGAGGCTACTGACAGCAACCTATACTCTGTTCCCTCCTACTATCTCTATCCTGAATTTCAATCTAAAGCTGGATGTTGCGCCTACGTGCGCAACGACATCACTTGCTCTCGTGCCCACGACCTTGACTCTTCTGAATTTACCACCATCTGGCTAAGACTTCATTGTCATTCTATTACTAAATACATCTGTGCTGTTTATCTCTCGCCTAACTCTACTAACTATGTAAAATTCTTTGACTATTTGAACTCTAAAGTGGAGCACATCTTGACTCACTCTCCCTTTGCTGAAATCTCCATCTTGGGAGATTTCACTGTTCACCACCAGCTTTGGCTTTCATCCTCTTTCACTGACCAGTCTGGTGAACAAGCCTACAACTTTGCTCTCCTCAACGACCTAGAGCAGTTGGTTCAGCACCCTATTCATATTCCCGACCGTCTTGGAGACAGGCCCAACATTCTAAACCTCTTCCTTATCTCTAATCCTTCTGCTTACTCTGTCATACTGTTCTCTCCGTTGGGCTCCTCCGATCATAACCTTATTTCTGTATCCTGTCCTATCGCTCTTGTACATTCTCTGGACCCACCGAAGAGGCGATGCTTCTGGCATTTTGCTTTAGCTCGGTGGGACGACCTGAGGATGTACTTTTCCGATTTCCCGTGGAATGATTACTGCTCCCAGGAGAGAGACCCCTCTGTGTGTGCTCAGCACATCACAGAGGTGATTGTCTCTGGAATGGAGGCATACATTCCACGTACTTTCTCTACTACCCATGCTAAAAAGCCTTGGTTTAATCATGCATGTTCTCGTGATATTAAAGATAGAGAGGCAGCTCACAAAAGGTTCCAGAGCCTTCGAACTCCCGCTAACTTTGATCTTTACATTTCAGCCCAGAGTCGTGCCAAATCAATTCTCCAACTTACCAAAACTTCTTTCATTAATAGAAAATGTCAATATCTTGCTTCTTCTAATTCTTCCCGTGACTTCTGGCATCTAGCCAAAAATATCTCCTCCAATTTCACTTCTTCCTCTTTCCCTCCTCTCCTTAACCCTGACGGCAGCACTGCCGTCTCATCTGTCTCTAAAGCTGAACTCTTCGCTCAAACTTTCTGTAAGAACTCCACCCTGGACGATTCTGGGCATATTCCTCCTACTCATCCCCCCTCTGTCTCCCTTATGCCTGTTAGTAAGATTCTTCCAAATGATGTTTTCTATGCCCTCTCTGGCCTCAACTCTCAGAAGGCTCATGGACCTGATGGAGTGCCTCCTATTGTCCTTAAAAACTGTGCTTCTGTGCTGACACCCTGCCTGGTCAAACTCTTTCGTCTCTGCCTATCAACATCTATCTTTCCTTCCTGCTGGAAGTATGCCTTTGTACAGCCTGTGCCTAAGAAGGGTGACCGTTCCAATCCCTCAAACTACCGCCCTATAGCTTTACTTTCCTGTCTATCTAAAGCTTTTGAATCAATCCTTAACCGGAAGATTCAAAAGCACCTTTCCACTTCTAACCTTCTATCTGATCGTCAGTATGGATTCCGCAAGGGGCGTTCTACTGGCGATCTTCTTGCTCTTTTAACTGACTCTTGGTCATCCTCTGTTAGCCGTTTCGGTGAAACTTTCTCTGTTGCGCTAGACATATCGAGAGCCTTCGATAGAGTCTGGCACCAGTCTTTGCTTTCTAAACTGCCCTCTTTCGGATTCTATCCCTCTCTCTGTTCCTTTATCTCCAGTATCCTTTCCGGCCGTTCTATTTCTGCGGTGGTAGACGGTCACTGCTCTTCCCCTAAACCTATCAACAGTGGCGTTCCACAGGGCTCTGTCCTATCACCCACTCTCTTCCTGTTATTCATCAATGATCTTCTTTCCATAACAAACTGTCCTGTCCACTCATACGCCGACGACTCCACTCTGCATTATTCAACTTCTTTCAATAGAAGACCCCCTCAACAGGAAGTACACGACTCCAGACTGGAGGCTGCAGAACGCTTAACCTCAGACCTTGCTATCATTTCCGATTGGGGCAGAAGGAACCTTGTGTCCTTCACTGCCTCAAAAACTCAATTTCTCCACCTATCAACTCGACACAATCTTCCAAACACCTATCCCCTATTCTTCGACAACACTCAGCTGTCACCGTCTTCAACACTAAACATCCTCGGTCTATCCTTAACTCAAAATCTCAACTGGAAACTTCATATCTCCTCTCTCGCTAAATCAGCTTCCTTGAGGTTGGGCGTTCTGTATCGTCTCCGCCAGTTCTTCTCTCCCGCGCAGTTGCTATCCATATACAGGGGCCTTGTCTGCCCTCGTATGGAGTATGCATCTCACGTGTGGGGAGGCTCCACTCACACAGCTCTTCTGGACAGAGTGGAGTCTAAGGCTCTTCGTCTCATCAGCTCTCCTCCTCCTACTGACAGTCTTCTACCTCTTAAATTCCGCCGCGATGTTGCCTCTCTTTCTATATTCTATCGATATTTCCAAGCTGACTGCTCTTCTGAACTTGCTAACTGCATGCCTCTCCCCCTCCCGCGGCCCCGCTGCACTCGACTTTCTACTCATGCTCATCCCTATACTGTCCAAACCCCTAATGCAAGAGTTAACCAGGATCTTCACGCTTTCATCCCTCACGCTGGTAAACTCTGGAACAATCTTCCTTCATCTGTATTTCCTCCTGCCTACGACTTGAACTCTTTCAAAAGGAGGGTATCAGGACACCTCTCCTCCCGATATTGACCTTTCTTTCGGCCACCTCTTTTGATTCTTTTTTGGGAGCAGCGAGTAGCGGGCTTTTTTTATTATTTTTTTTATTTGGGCCTTCGAGCTGTCTCCTTTGTTGTAAAAAAAATTATACAACTAATTTAATATAACTAAAAATTACAAAACTGGATGACGACAAAACAATGAAAATGATATAAACGAGACATAGTGAGACGAAAAATTTAAAAGCATGTATGAAAAAATATATATCAAAGAAAAAAAAGTAAATTTTAAGACAACTACAAAGTAACGAATAACAGAAAAAAAGGGGATAAAAGAAGGTTGAGTGAGAGGAAAGGAAGGGAGAGGCAGGAAAGAGAGGGGAACAGCCGTGGACAGATGCGGGAACTAATGATGGGGAGAGAGAATAGATGATGGATGACACTGTGAAAGGGTATAAGGGTTGGGCAGGTCTAACGTCGCTTAGGAGGGAGACCGGAGACGAAAGAGCGAAGGGGAGAAAGAGCGGGAGGAATGGAGTGTGGTATCAGACTATTCACTCATACTAATGACGGGGAAGAGGTGAGGAAGAGGCGGGGTGAGGGGCGGCGAGGTGTGAGGGAAGGTGGCACGGAAGAAATCGACTCTCCACACCCAACAGCCTCCCTCATTTAATGGACTGGGAACAAAGTGAGGCATGGGGAAAAATAATGACAAAGAAAATAGAGGTAAAAATGGAAGCATAATTAGAAAGGGCTGTAGTACAATACGCTTCGGTGCGTATATAACTATCATATTTTACGGTTCTAGTTAACACTACTACTTCTACTACCTACTACTACTACTATTAGTACTACTACTACTACTACTACTACTACTACTATTGATGTTACTGCCACAAGAGTTGGTTGAGCTTGCTACAAGCTTTTTTCGAAACCACAGAACAAAAACAAATGTTAAACGGTAACAATGACACACATCGGTTGACGGAAAAAGAGTAACCGCAATGCTTATCTGTGTGTGTGTGTGTGTTTGTGTGTGTGTGTGTGTGTGTTATTTTTGTAATCTCCACCATCTCAATCTCTTCCTCTTTCTCTTCCTCTTTCTCTTCATTTTCCTCTTCCTCTTCCTCCTCCTCGTCCGCCGCCTCCTCCTCTTCCTCCACGTTTCTCATTGTTGTTGGAAAAAGTTTCAACATTACTCAATTCCGCGAACAAGACAAATAACTAAAGGTAATGTATCACAGAGTTAGAGACGCTATTAATTGATATCCTCAGTATGGGAAAAAGAAAATAAAAAAACGACGGAGGAAGAGGTGGTGGAAAAGGAAGAGGAAGAGGAGTGTGTGTGTGTGTGTGTGTGTGTGTGTGTGTGTGTGTGTGTGTGTGTGTGTGTGTGTGTGTGTGTGTGTGTGTGTGTGTGTGTGTGTGTGTGTGTGTGTGTGTGTGTGTGTGTGTGTGTGTGTGTGTGTGTGTGTGTGTGTGTGTGTGTGTGTGTGTGTGTGTTGTGTGTGTGTGTGTGTGTGTGTGTTAAACTTTTATTAAAGTGTTTGAGTGCCCTGACTTATTATAATACAAAGTCGATATCATTTTTAAGATACATGAAAAGTTACAATGGTTGAAGTAAAAGGTAAATGAGAAAATATTATAAAGTTAAATACGTAGTACACACACACACACACACACACACACACACACACACACACACACACACACACACACACACACACACACACACACACACACACACACACACACACACACACAAAGAAAACACAAAAGAAAGGAAAAAGAGGAACTAAAAATGGAAAAATGTAGAAAATATTAACAGAAACTAAAATATATATATATATATATATATATATATATATATATATATATATATATATATATATATATATATATATATATATATATATATATAACAGGACCAAACGCATTTTTAGAGACCAATGCGAGTTTTCACCTTTGTTATTTTCGCATTGTTTTGTTGTACACGAAAAGATTGAAGTTTTAGAGATCACATAAAGCTTCACAGTTTTACGTTAGTGACGCTGAAGGCTTTATATTTATCCAGACGAATGATGAATATCTGAGAAGAGGGATAAAAGAATATTGTTCACAAATTATTTATGCACGGCAGAGATACAGTGTTTCATGAGTAAAAGTAGAGCCAAGTGTTTTTTGCATGTGATATTTACTCGTTTGGTTTGAGTTTGAGTTTGGGTTTGTGCGTGGGGGGTGAGGGGTGGAGTTGTGCGTGCGTCTGTGTTGGGGTGGTGGGAATAAGATTTTTTTTTGTCATCCTTTTTTTCCCCTGGCTCAGTATTTTTTTTCTATTATGCATTAAAGTATGAGGATTAAGACCGAAAGTTCACACAGTTTTCCGCGGAGTTTCAAGCCTATGATCATAGAGAATTAAGGCTATGAGTTAATTTTCTTTTATGCATTCGTTTTGCCAGAATATTTAGGAACCGTCTCCACTGTGACTTAGTATATTTTAGAATGAACGAGGCTTTTTGGATATGCACTGATCATGATGAATGGCCAAGTAAAATCCACTTTTATAGGACATTACTGTATGTGTTCGGGATGGGATGCCCTCACTTGAAATGGACGGGGAGCAGAAAAGAACGAATGAAAAAACTAACTGACCAGAAAAATCAGAACATTCTTTTCAAAAGGGCCCAAAACGGATAGTACATAATTTATAGCAGTGCAATAAATGACCGTGCTTACAATAGACTTGCTGAAATACAAATATCAACAAGCAAGACGAGTTAAGTGAGTAGAGATATAACATAAACGAAAACTACATCTCTCTCTCTCTCTCTCTCTCTCTCTCTCTCTCTCTCTCTCTCTCTCTCTCTCTTCCACTTCTAGGAAAACAACAAGTGTCTGAAATTCAAAACTTTTCACCCTGACACATAGTTCTGGCTCGCTATTGAGTACCTTTGTGTGTTTTGAGGACAATAGAAAGAGAAAGACAAAGACTGCAGCTGCAAGGGTTGTTGCGTCACTACGTGCGCTGCCTCTCTCCAAGCATGGGTCAGAGGAGACGAACTGACACACATTTTGAAGAGAGATCAAAGAATTACAAAAAAAAAAGTAAGGCAGCGAGGTTCCCGAAGGAGGTGAGTGCGTGGAGGTGAAGGTTGAGTTGAATGGAAGATACGAAAAAGATAGACAGCGAGCGCTGGAAGAAAGAAGAAGAAAAAGAGGAGATGGAAAAGAAGGAGGAGGAAGACAACTAGTAGAAGCAGGAGGAGGAGGAAGAGGAGGACGAGGAACACAAAGGCACACGAAGGAAGAACAAACAACAGCAGACCTGATGGTCATTACGAGGCTGTTTGTGACAAACTACACTAACTATCTAATCCAAGGTGGACAAGGACGATGAGGTAGAATAGGAGAAGGGGAGAAAAGGCGGTAAATAAAATGTCAGTAAATTTGGTCGTAGAGATCGAAAAAATATTAAGATATAAAAATGAGAAAAGCTGCTGAGGTTCACCAGAAACGTATTCTCTCTTGACAATGAAAAATAAAGAGAAAAAGAGAACGGTGAATTATTTTTTTCTAGTAATTCCAGCATAGAAAATATTTATGGCTATATGTGGAGAGAAATTTATAAAATAATAAAGTAATGGGAGGGAGAAACTGACACACACACACACACACACACACACACACACACACACACACACACACACACACACACACACACACACACACACACACACACACACACTCACAAAGATCGGTACTACGAGCTCTGTGCTCTTCCGTAGGGGAACGGCTAGCTGTCTCGAGAGAGACCCGCAGCAGACCAAGAGGTGAATTACACACACACACACACACACACACACACACACACACACACACACACACACACACACACACACACACACACACACACACACATTATATATACACTCTGAAAAAAAATTCTGAAGAAGATTTTGTTTAAATGTCATTTGTTTACCGATTTAATAGTTTCAACATTCTTTGGGTGGAAATACATCAAAATTATGAAGAAAAGAAAATAATTGATCTGTGAACGAAGGAATGAGGAGAGCAATATTTTAAAAAAAATCTAATGTGTTGTCTGGCATTTGGACTTCATGAATTCGATATCATATAACCCGAGAAGAAAAAAAGTGTAAATAAGTAAAACACACACACACACACACACACACACACACACACACACACACACACACACACACACACACACACACACACAGCGGAATCTGGGAACCTTTGGGGCTGGCAGAGAAGGCTATTCAAGGTGTCCGCCCACGTAGTTTCTGAGTCGTTTGTTGTTTGGGCAAGTTAAGCCTTTTGAGTGTGGCGCTGATGAACTTAGGAGTAATTAGGAGAGACTGGCTGGGTGGCGGCGCGGCGACTCCAAACACAAGAGAAAAGACGCGTGTCCCGTGTTCGTATCCATGCCAGTAAATTCAAGACATGTAGGTTCTCTCTCTCTCTCTCTCTCTCTCTCTCTCTCTCTCTCTCTCTCTCTCTCTCTCATTTTTACCTATTTCTTTTACCGTAATTCAGTTAATCCTCCTCCTCCTCCTCCTCCTCCACTTTCTCCTCCTCCTTGTCCTCCTCCCTTTATCGTCCTCCTCCTCCTCCTCTTCTTTCTCCTCCTCCCCTTTCTCCTCCTCCTTGTCCTCCTCCTCCTCTTCCTTCTCGCTCTTTTCCCATTTTTGTCGTATTTTTCCTCTTGATTTTTTTTTTGTATTCTTTGTTTTCTCTTTCTTCAATATGATCTTTTGTTTTTCTTCCTCTTGACATTTTTTTTTTTCATTTTCACCTTTTTCTGCTAATGTTTCCTCCTCCTCTTCTTCCTCCTCCTCCTCATCATCATCATCATCTTCATCATCATCATCATGATCATCATCATCATCATCATCATCATCATCATCCTTCTCCTCCTCCGTCTCACTGTGAAATCTCAGCGAGCGTAAATAAATTCATCCCACTTAATCCACAAAGGACAGAGAACTACAAGCCGTTGTGGATGACTAATTCCCTACAGAAAATCATCGTCGAAAAAGGAAAACTGTATAAGAAATATAAAACGGCACACAATTCACAAGATCATACTAATTACATCAACATCAAAAGAGAGTGCGAAAGGAAAATCAGAAAACAGAAACGCGAGTATGAGATGAAAATATCACTTGAGGCTAAGACAAATCCTAGGTTATTTTTCATTTACAGAAGAAACAAAAAAAAAATATTAAGAATAATATCGGTCCACTATTAGAAAATGGTGACACGGTTAGCGATGATAAAGGTCCTAAACTCAACCTTCAGTAGCGTATTCACAAAAGAGAACATGACATCGATCCCCGCTCCGAAGAATATTTTTCAAGGCCCTGAAGAACATAAGCTTACGTTGACCGAAATTGATATCAGTGAAGTGCGTGCGTACCAGCAAAAGATGGATCAAAATAAATCCCCGGGTCCCGACAATTTATCTCCTCGCGTCTTAAGAGAATGTAGCAAAAAGCTAGAATTATCCATAACGTTAATGTTAAACAGGTCATTAGCACAGGCAAGCGTGCCCCTTGCGTGGAAAAGAGCCAATGTTATCCAGATCTTTAAAAAAAGGAGATAAAAATCAAGTCAGCAAATATCGTCCTATCAGCCTTACGTCTGTCCTAATTAAACTATTCGAAGAAAATAATCAGGGATTAAGTGATCACTTTCGTCGAAACAAATGATTTGATAATTGATAATCAGCACGGATTTCATGGTAACCGATCTTGCTTCACAAACTTATTAACTTTTTTCAATGACGTATACTCAAGCTGGGACGCTCGAGGCCCATATGACATAATTTACCTACACTTTCAGAATGCATTTGATAAAGTTCCCCACGTTAGGCTTATATCAAAACTGCGTTCCCACGGCATAAGTGACCAACTGAGCGCGTGGATTCATGACTGGCTCACAGATAGACAACAGCGTGTAGTTCTCAGTGGTGAAGCATCCGATTGGCAACCCGTAACCAGTGGCGTGCCCCCATGTCCTATCAAAAGTAGCAAAAGTAGCCGACGACACCAAATTATGAGGTACGGTAACGAAGAGTAAAAATTGCGGAAATATTCAATCAGATTTAATAAGACATGCCGATTGGAGCGACAAGTGGCAAATGTGTTTCAACGTAGTCAAATGCAAAACAATGCACAAAGGTGAAAAGAACCCTAATTTTATATATCAGATTCAAAGACATGAGCTCAGCGAAGTAAAACAAGGAAACGATCCTGGTGTCCTTATCAGTAATACTCTTAAAATGAGCGATCAATGTACAGCGGTGAGTAAAAAAGCCAATATGATGTTAGGATTAATCTCAAGAAACTTTGATTATAAATCACCCGAGCTTATGAAGAGATTATATTCAGCATTTGTATGACCACACCTAGAGTACGCCGGCCAGTTCTGGTCACCGAATTATATCATAGATCAAGTTTTGCTAGAAAAGATAAAGAGACGAGCAACCAAAACAAATTCCTGCGTTCTGTATCTTGCCATATGACGAGCGTTTAGATATGTTTTCCTGAAAAAAAGCGAAGGGTAAGAGGGGACTTAATCGAAGTGTTCAAAATCCTTAATTGATTCGAAAACATTAACCCAGACAATCTATTTCAGAGAGACCCCAACACAATAACACGCAGCAACGGTATGAAGTTAAAGGGAAACAGATGTAACACATTGGCGCGCAGAAGTTATTTCAATAATAGAGTCGTCGATCACTGGAATAGACTCCCGCCGTCAGTAGTTAGCTCACAGAGTATCAATAGCTTCAAGTCTTCATTAGATAAGTACTTCAGGGATATAGGATTTTACTGACCCTTTTCGTATGTTTCAGGCACACTGCAGCATGACTCCAACCTGAAGATTTTGTGTTAATTTCTTCCACACCTTAGGTAGTAATTTTCTCTTATTTTTCTCTTTACTGTAAAATGTTCATGTCCCTTTCTTCCATAAAGGCATATGGTGTTCTCTACTAACTATTTCTTCCCGGCACGTTGCCGGAGGGAGAGGTGGGTGGGGAGGAGCCTTCATCTATTCTATCCTGTCCTACCATACGTAGATTACTAATAGTAGAGGTAGTAGACACACTCGCCATAGACCGCCAGGTCTTCTGGTGACTGTTCTTCCTATGTATTCCTCCTCCTCCTCCTCCTCCTCCTCCTCTCCTGGTTCTCCTCCTCTTCTTCTTCTTCTTCTTCTTCTTCTTCTTCTTCTTCTTCTTCTTCTTCTTCCTTTCACTCTTCCTTCTTCCACCTCCTTATCATCCTACCCCACCTCTGCCACTCTTCACACATCGCTTCGCCCTCCTGTCCTTTCCTTCACCGTACCACGAACCCCGAAGTCTGAACGAAATTGAAAATATTAATTCTGTATAGGAGCGTGTATTGAAAAGCCTGACAAACGCCCAAGCACACACACACACACCCACACCCAGACCCACCCACCCACACACACACACACATACACACATAAACACACACACACAAGTACAACTACACAAACATTTCCGCCACCTCAGTACCGACGGAGCTTCCAAGAAAAGTCTACGGGATTTTGACACACCACGGCGATTCCGAATTACATTTCGCCAAATTTGGAATTTTTCTGAAGGATTCTGGAACCCATTTGAGCATGACAATATTTCACGACCCAGGAGGAAAAGAAAGAAGAGGAAGAGGAGGAGAAGGAAGAGGAGGACGAGTACGAGGAGGAGGAGGTGGAAGGAGAGGACACAGCTGATGACATCGAGAATTCAGCACAGAAGGTCGAAGATTTCAGTAAGGTTGCAAGTCTGGCCACCTTTTCTCTCTCTCTCTCTCTCTCTCTCTCTCTCTCTCTCTCTCTCTCTCTCTCTCTCTCTCTCATATATATATATATATATATATATATATATATATATATATATATATATATATATATATATATATATATATATATATATATATAAAATCTTCCCTTCCTTCATAATTCCGCGCTTTCCATTACACTGTCACCGAGTCCACCATATTTCACCAAGTTTTCCTTCTTTATTCTCTTCCACTCTCTCTTTTATCACATTAATTTATTTCGTAATCCTTTGTCCACTCTCGGTTCCGATTCCCTCTCCTTAGGGTAGTCTCCTTAATATCTCTTTCTCTAACCTTTCCCGACTTTATTAGCTTATCCCTGCAGTCTTTTATTTCTACTCTCTCTCTCTCTCTCTCTCTCTCTCTCTCTCTCTCTCTCTCTCTCTCTCTCTCTCTCTCACGCACACACACATAAGTGATTCTGTATACTAATGTCATTAACTTCCATATATGTCGCCCAACATATATGTCGCCCAAGGTCATTATTAATACATCCTGGGCTTGAAGATGTGACAACATATAAAAATAGTTATCGCAATTAGGTATCTCAAAAAACAGAAGGAAAACAAAAACATTAAGTCTATTCCCACATACAAACACATACAAAAAATCATTCACAATAACACACACACACGCCTGTCCAGCTTAATACGTGTGGCTTGCTATACACAGTTGGTGGGCTGAGTCTGTGGTGAGAGGAGGGTGCGTGTCCAAGCTCAACATTTTATAATAGAAGCGTTTTACCGAGTATCTTGCTTCACGTAATTTACATCTTTTGGAAACATTGAGCAAGGAGTTTTAATGTGTCCTGAAGTGACCCCTGACATAAGAGTTACGACAGCTGAGTCAACAGTTTTATGTAATTGTGAAGTCAAATTATATTATAAACAGTTGAGGGCTAGCAAAGACATGCGGTAGGTATCTGCAGTTTTGACGTCTTTAATGAGCTTTACTGAAAGAAAGTAGGAAATCGTTTCACGCTGGCAAGTAAAGTGTTTTAATCATTTTAGTCATCAGCTTACAAACACACGGGATGAAGCTACGTTAAACATTTGAAGGAGTGAGGAAAAACATGCCTGAGGCGGGCACAGCTTTGACGTGTTCAGGGAGTTTCATTTGACTAAGAAAATGTAAATCTAGCAAACCGCTCCACGTTAGCAAGCAAAACAAGTTTAGGCTTACGAGTCATCAGCTTACAAAACCGCCAGTGTTTTTCTAAGCAGTTGAGAAAGGTAAATAATGACATGACTCAGGTGGCGAGAGTTTTGACGTGTTCACAAACCTTTACAAACCTAAGTCCAGCAACTCGCCCAACGCTGGCAGATAAAATACTGTATTCTTATGACCTGCGTCGGGCAGTTCATCATAGGCGTGGAGTTGGGACGCCATATGGAGTTTGTGACTACACGAGAGATTTATATGACTCGTAATGGACTTAAATGCGGAATCGTGAGCCTGCATCGTATTTCCGACTTAATGGACTTTCCCGGGATTTTTTACATCTGCGGCCACAGAAATAACAAGGCAAGGAAGGGCGGCTGCGTTGAACCCATCATGCAAAACGAGGATAAATCTGCATTCTGACGCTTCATTAAAACTCATGCATTCTTCCCTAAGAAATAGATTTGTGAGCCATTTATCGTGTGTGTGTGTGTGTGTGTGTGTGTGTGTGTGTGTGTGTGTGTGTGTGTGTGTGTGTGTGTGTGTGTGTGTGTGTTATGTCAGGTCATGTTCTATCTTCGCTCTGACTTATGCTGAATAAACAATTAAATGATTCGATTAATGTATTCACACACACACACACAGAGAAAGAGAGAGAGAGAGAGAGAGAGAGAGAGAGAGAGAGAGAGAGAGAGAGAGAGAGAGAGAGAGAGAGAGAGAGAGAGGAGAGAGAGAGAGAGAGAGAGAGAGAGAGAGAGAGAGAGAGAGAGAGAGAGAGAGAGAGAGAGAGAGAGAGAGAGAGAGAGAGAGAGAGAGAGAGAGAGAGAGAGAGAGAGAGAGAGAGAGAGAGAGAGAGAGAGAGAGTAGCAGGTTAGGTCAAGGTGAACAGCATCTTAAGTCTCTCACAGATGAAAGACGTGAAAAGCAAAGTGTTCGGTCCGTGAGTGGTCTGCTCACTGCCGGAGGATCACGTCGGGGCACTTATGAGAGGAGGAGGAGGAGGAGGAGGAGGAGGAGGAGGAAGAGGGAGAGGAGGAGGAGGAGGAGGAGGAGGGAGAGGAGGAGGAGGAGGAAGAGGGAGAGGAGGAGAAGGAGGAGAAGGAGGAGGAGGAGGTTTTTGTTAAAGGTGTCCCTCTACTTTTAAATGAAAAGACAGTTCTCTCTCTCTCTCTCTCTCTCTCTCTCTCTCTCTCTCTCTCTCTCTCTCTCTCTCTCTCTCTCTCTCTCTCTCTCTCTCTCTCTCTCTCTCTCTCTCTCTCTCTCTCTCTCTGCCTAATCCTGCTCACATACGCACACGCACACACACACGCACACACACACATACACACACACTGGCTGCTCCTATACCATGACACAGTTATACAACATACGAGACCTTCCCAGCCAACTGCACCCATTTATTATTCTTTTGTGAGCCTGGCCTGAGAAAACTTCCCGGTTAGTACATCAGGCTCAGTGAGGACACATAAAACAGCTGAGGTTCCAATTAGCGAGGACATATTTTTTCTTCCTTTCAGAGACATAAGAGGAATGGTACACGGCCCTCTTCGTAAATATTTCAAAATTCATCTGCTTCGGCCCTCGGTAACAACAGTAAGGGGAAGGCTGTAATATGGAAGGGAGGGGGATTGCATGCACCGTTTTCGTAGGGATGAAGAAAATGTTGCATAAGTGTGGGTCTTCGTGGGCCTCGTCATGTTTCGCTGACATGAAGGGGAAGTTTACTGGATCGTCGCACGTGTATGTTCATCGGGAAGCCACGTGGTACGACCTTTTCTTTTTTTTCTTTTTTTTGCAGTAAAGGAAGCAGCTCAAGGGCAAAGATAAGATTGAGAAGAAAAAACAAGTCACTGCCCCTATAAAAGAGGTCAAAGAAGAGTGTCCAAAAGAGACATCAATTTCGGGTGGAGAGGGGTCTCGATTTATTTTAGGTTCACGTCGTATGAAACAATTTACACATACAACAAAATTTCCACTTAGGAATTTGAAATACTAAATCACCGAGCTTAAAAAGATTACGTTGTTTTGTGTTTTTTTCTGCCTCTAACGTTTTCAGCATCTTCATTGTTGGGTCTGGCGATTACTTCAATATTAAAGATTTCTTTTAACCCGTTATTTGATACTCCATTATATTTTAGCTTTTCAACCCAATCAACTCAATTAATAAAGAAGTGTCATTTACCTAAAATACAACACACATACATCCACGCCTTCTCCTAAACAAAAATGGTCATACAGATATATAAAAGCTCTATAAACGCAATGAACATTAAACGAATAAGGCAAACAAGATTCGAGTATTTACTAAAAATTTCGAGAATACTTGCGCAAAAATCTCGCTCCCCAATGATTACACACGACCACCTTTATCCATAGTTTGGTAAGGATAAGGATAACAGAATGAGTGGATGGGATAACGTAAAACAAAGAAGGTCCTGCAATCAGGGCAGAGATGAGCAAGTAAATTAATAGTCCGGAGCGGCAGAGCATTTGTTGGTGACCGACTAGGGGGAGCTGGTAACGTGGAGAGCATGGTATTGGGCAAAGATGATAGTGATGACTCGCAACGGAAAGAGAGAAATGATCGAAGAGACGGGATTTCTATGGGAAGAGGGAGGGAGAAAGGGGGATTACCATGGAAACAGCAAAAGTGCACAAAAAAACTGTACCGTACTTCGAAAGAAAAAATATGAAGTCTTAAGGGACGCAAAATGAATAGACCTGCTGCATCAGAAGCCAAAACATTCTACGAAGAGGAAAAGTCTTTTCAATCACGAGGAAAATATCTTGGGGCTTTGTGACGGACGGCGAAAAAAATATCAAGTCGGTGTGCCAGAATATTTTTTTGCGTTGTGAAAAGCGATTACTGTTCAAGGCTCCTTCAAGAAAGGCGTAACGCAGTATAAATGAAGCACACGGATAACCGGTAAAGACGTTGTAATTACTGCAAGGTGTATTCACAGTTAGTCGAGTCATAATTAAAATATAAATGTGGATATAATTAATGCCATCAGCGAGGTCTTTCACCATTTCAGTCCACATAACGACTTTAAGGAGAGGAATGAAGGACCCCGATATACCCACACCTACACCCACATCCCCCCCCTCCCCTCTCACACGCTAATGGTTACAACGCCTGGCAGAATGAGACGCAGCGACCAACACTACATTAAGAAATACTTTCGGCCAGCAGAAAGCTTCTACCCACGTCCCTTGTTCTTGGTCCTCTACTTCTCTCTCTCTCTCTCTCTCTCTCTCTCTCTCTCTCTCTCTCTCTCTCTCTCTCTCTCTCTCTCTCTCTCTCTCTCTCTCTCTCTCTCTCTCTCTCTCTCTCTCTCTCTCTCTCTCTCTCTCTCTCTCTCTCTCTCTCTCTCTCTCTCTCTCTCTCTCTCTCTCTCTCTCTCTCTCTCTCTCTCTCTCTCTCTCTCTCTCTCTCTCTCTCTCTCTCCTTTCCTCCTTCTCTCCGTCTCTCTCCACATTCCATTCAGTCCCATCCCACTCTTCGTCCCTCACGTACCCCTGTTCACCCACTCTCTCTCTTTCCCTCCCTCCCTCCTTCTCTCCCTTCTTCCCTTCCTCCCGTAGTCCATTAGTGCCTCGGGTTATCTCTGAAGACACTCTCATCCCTCTTAATTGTCTCTCCATCAATGTAAGCTGAGGAGTTCACCTGCCCATCGCTCACACACACACACACACACACACACACACACACACACACACACACACACACACACACTCAAGTTATTTTGCGTCACCGCGTTATGGACGAGAAAAAAATGAAAATAGAACGCCATTTACCTTCCTGTTGCTGGACACACTGCTGACAGGTATCGATTTACCTATCTACATTATTACTGCCGAATCAATAACCCGGATGAAGGGGGAGAAAGGAAGAGGAGGAGGAGGAGGAGGAGGAAGGAGGGGGAGTATGGTAGAGGAGGAGCAGGAGGAAGAGGAGGAGTATGAACTGACGCAGACTAACATTAGCGCTGGTGGTGAGCCTCCTAAACCCTCCAACACGCTGAATGGGTCAAATTATCGTTGGTAAAGGCATGTCACCCATCTGAATAATGACTCAATTCTAGTCACAATATTGGAGAGGGATATATGTAGAGGATTACGAGTGTTGTGAGAGATGGAGGTACGGACGGAAGGGGGGTGAAAAGGAGGGAGGGACAGAGGGTTAGAGGGAAGGGTTCGAAGAGGGAAAGGGGATGGTAGGGATGGAGGCAATACAGTTTGTGGGGTAAAGGGAAGATTAGGGATTGGTTGGTGTGTAGGAGAACCTGATGGCTTGTGTGTGTTTGTGTTTGTGTGTGTGTGTGTGTGTGTGTGTGTGTGTGTGTGTGTGTGTGTGTGTGTGTGTGTGTGTGTGTGTGTGCGTGTGTGTGTGTGTGTGTGCGCGCGTGTGCGTGTGAGAGAGAGAGATGCGTGACCGGCTGACAGGAGTGAGCCGAAGGTAGGATGATGATAATGAAGATGAAGACAAGGGTGATGGAACAGTTGGCTGAGTAATGGGTGATGGCTCGGGGGGAAGGGAGTGGCGTGGAAAATTAGGGAGGAACAGGGAAAAGGAGCGAATTGACGGGGTGTGAAATGCGATATGATGGATAAGATAATGGGTAACAAAAGTAGAGGCGTAGAAGGGAAAACTAAAAACATCTGAGTGATGAATTAACTCACCTCAATCCCTCGACACTTGAATTCGTCAATTCAGCTTCTGGCCTCGAGTGTGTCTGTTGGGGAAAATGTAATTAGTAAAAGAAGACAAAGACTGAAAAAAAAAACATTAAAAGAACAAAACCATTAACTTTGGACGTAATGGAAACGTGAGATTCATTGTATAAGTGTAGCAAGTTTTTTTTTTTTTTGTTACTACGCAATAAGTGTAAAACAATTGTATTTTTATAAAAAACAAAAACAAATTATTATTACCTATAACTTTACCATCAATTATATATCCGTCAAACATATTCTACAATGCAAAAAAAATGGTTAATATTTTAAGGAAAAAAAAGAATGTAATGACTGCCACAGAAAGGTAGTCTCGGTGACAGTATTGCCTTCTCGGAAGTTTTGTACACCAACGCCAAAGAGCACTTGTCAGATCGGCAGCACACACCCAGTGCCACTGTAGCTCAGGACGACCGTCAATTACCACGATGCACCCAAGCTACGTTGCAGGGTTCCATCAGTTGTACATGCCATGAAATAAGCCAAAGAAAAAAAAATGCCATGAAGAAACATCGCGTTCCAAAGTTTGCAGGAGCTCTTAAATGTCAAACACATTACTGATCCAAGAGAAGCGACGTGGCCAACCGATCGGCTACCCTTGAGTACAGTAATGTGAAACTCGCAAGACATCCAGAGAGCGGGACAGCACAGAGGAAGAGCACAGCGGAACACAGATAGAAGACCGTCACCTGCAGAGACACGATGAGGCAAAAAAGACAACAAACTAAAGGTTACACGACTAAAAAAGAGCCTCTAAATGATACATGAAGGCCAAGAAGACTCATTTGAGGAGAGGGCAAAGGGTGACATCGCAGTGGGGATTCAACGGAAACGGAACTTTATTTTTTTATACACCCCCAAAAAATTGTCTTTGAAAAATGTTGCAAACGTAGTATATATAACCGTGAACTCCTTTGATGATCCATTCCAATGCAGTATGAAGCAATGTTTCAGGGACATATTATTATGTGCGTCTAGTTCTGACAATTGTTTTATAGATACATTATTTTTTGTTATTATTATTATTATTATTATTATTATTATTATTATTATTATTATTATTATTATTACTATTATTCTTGTTATTATGATTACAATGGAAATTATTACTACTATTATTATCATTCATATTACCTACTATAATTACTAAAAGTAGTCGTGGTAGTCGTTAATGATATGGAAGAAACACTAATATATATTAATTGCCAGCGGTGGTGGTGGTGACGGCGAAAGCAGCGACGGTGGCGGCAGCAGCAAACAGCAGCGGTTACAAAATATGAGAATTAAAATTTTTCACAGTTCTGGCCATCTCTTTGGTGCTTGAATTGGAGGTGCATGAAAAAAATATTAGAAGGTATTTAAGTGAATTATCGAATAAACTCTACGGTGAACGTAACCATGATTACAATAACATAAGTTAACTATATTCTGAACCCAATACAGCGTTAGGCGGCAAAGGGCAGAGCAGGGCCAACACCGGCAGAAGGGTACCGCGTAGTTTTTCGTGTCGAGGCGACTTTTAGGACTAACAAGACGCGTAGCATGATGAACGTTACCCCGGTGAATAATTAGCCCTTACCATTCTCCCTCTCCCTTACGCCTTCCCTCCATATCTCTCTCCCTCTACCCTAATTATCTCTCTCTCTCTCTCTCTCTCTCTCTCTCTCTCTCTCTCTCTCTCTCTCTCTCTCTCTCTCTCTCTCTCTCTCTCTCTCTCTCTCTCTCTCTCTCTCTCTCTCTCTCTCTCTCTCTCTCTCTCTCTCTCTCTCACCTACATTATACCATTTACCACTTCTCTTCCTCCCCGCTGCCTCGGCTCCTCTACCCAGCGTCTTCGTCAATTAATGGAAGCTCTAGAGCCTGCCAAGCGACGTCTAACCTGACTCGTAATTAACAGTCGTCCCATATAAGGTTAATTGCTAGATGGAAGAAAGAAGAGGAAGACGAGGAGGAGGAGGAGGAGGAGGACGAGAACGAGGAGGACGATTCGAGGCATATAGAAAATGTGAAGGAAGGGATAGAGAAGGAGGAGTAGGTGAAGGAAGGAGGTAAGAGGGAAGAAAGGATGAGGCCAGAGAGGACGGGATGTCTCTCTAGAGTCTAGACAATGGGAAGCTGACAGGTGACTCATTAGTGTGTGTGTGTGTGTGTGTGTGTGTGTGTGTGTGTGTGTGTGTGTGTGTGTGTGTGTGTGTGTGTGTGTGTGTGTGTGTGTGTGTGTTACTTCTATTACTGCAGCTTCTACTACAATTACTACTACTACTACTACTACTACTACTGCTGCTGCCGCTGCTGTTGCTGCTACTACTACTACATGATCAGAATATACTTAACAGTTATTGGTAAACGTTATGATGCTATGAAGATATATTTGCTTATTTTGAAGAGACCGTGAACCTCTTTGGACGTCGTCACTTTCCTTTCAAAAAATAAATGACGTGATAGTTTTTGGGATTCAGTGTGGGAGGTGGAGGTGGAGGTGGCGGGGGGGGGCGGAGGCGAGTAGGGATGCTGCTCAGAGTTTGTCAAGTCGGAAATGGCTGAGCCGCAGGAAGAGAGGCGAGAGTCGACATAGTTTGCAGGAGAGTAAAGCCACGGCGAAGAGGTGATGGCGAGGAGGGGGAAGAGGAGAAGGAAGGAGGAAAGGAAGGGGGGAAGGAAGGGGGGAAGGGAGCGAAGAAGGAGGAGGAGGAAGCGGGGGTGATACAAAGTTGCATCGTGTTACGTTGTGTTGATGTGAGTGGGATGGACTCGAAGGCTCGACAATTGTTGTACCACATGGAGAGTTTCTCTTTGTGTGTCTTTGTCTGCCTCCGTCTTTGTGTGTGTGTGTGTGTGTGTGTGTGTGTGTGTGTCTCTCTCTCTCTCTCTCTCTCTCTCTCTCTCTCTCTCTCTCTCTCTCTCTCTCTCTCTCTCTCTCTCTCTCTCTCTCTCTCTCTCTCTCTCTCTCTCTCTCTCTCTCTCTCTCTCTCTCTCTCTCTCTCTCTCACACACACTCACGCACACATTAACACAGAAATACTAACTATCACATATCCTCCTCCTCCCTATCACCACCCCTCTTCGTCCCTCCAAATGCAGCTCCTACCCATACACTCGATGTTTCTCAGCTAACGGCCCTAATACAGTATTCTCTCTGCTCCCATCAACCCCTCACCGCAACTCACTCCGTCAATGGGGACTTCAAAGCCACTGCCGCCTCAACGAGAGACCCAACACACTGCACCAACCGCTATCCCCTCAGACCACCATAATGACGCTACCTTCCCTTCACCGCCACTGCTATCAGACTCCCTCCCTTCACCACCACTACTGCCACACTCCCTCCCTTTACCATCACCAAGCCACAACCAGCGCAACCAACTTCAAAGCGGAAGCAGTGGAGCCCTTTCCCCTTTCCATTCTGGCTTCGTCACAGTGCTCAGTCCCCTCGGCAGAGCCTGAACTGGTCTATCACAACCAACTGTCTGGAGAGAGGAGTTTCGTAATAGACCCCGAGATACCTTTGCGCCGCTCTATGTATCAATAAGCACTCGACATCTTCCTTTCTTTGTAGGTTTTGAACGACAAGCCTTTCCTTCTTCCCCGTCCCTCAGTCTATCCCTCTACGTCTTCCTTCTCATCGCCTTTACCGAACCTCTTCTGAGTCGACCAGAGATGCATAAAACAAGATATCTAGGAAAAAAAGCTTCAGAGAGAAAGGTGTCTTTTAGAATATCTAAAGTTCACGTATCGTACTCGAGAACCTTTGAAGGTCACTAACTGAAGAGAAGGACGATGTAACGTATTGATAAGACAAGCAGAAAGAACAAGGGCGTTTAAACAATGAACACAAACACACATACTCACAAACACACACACGAAAAATAATACAAAGAGAGAGGAAGAGAAAGAGAAAGAAAGAGAGTGGGGAGAGAAGGTAAAGAAGGAATCGAGAGCTTAAGGGTTCTCGTTTGCCATGATTAATTACTTCACAATAACCCTCGGGGCTCGGCAATAAATCTCTCCCCTTCCCGCCGGGCTAAGTTGGGCGAGCAGCCGCCGGCCGCTCCACACGTCTTGCCCTTCACGCCTGAGTATTTTGTCTCAAGGAGGTCCAGTTTTATCAGCAAGTTTGATCATCAGCGAGAGATTTAGTGCGCGGCGGCTCGTGGGCGTGAGCAGCGTTTAGGAAACTCGAGCAAACTTTGGCATAAATGTTTGTTTTGAGTTGGATGGGGAGAGGGGGCCGCCGTAGGTCATTAGGGGTGCAGGAAGGGAACGGAGGAGCGGAAATAGGAGGGGAACATTGGAGAGGAAAGGAGGGAGGATGAGCACAGATTATCGGATCGGAGGACAGCTTTTAGGCCTAACAGACGACCGATGAGAAATCTCTGCTATGTCAGGTAAATGTTGTTTTTTTCGGAGTATCTTCTTGAGATGTAAAACAGATATATACTTTTCTCAACTTTTTTGATAGTTATTGAACTTTATAACTGCCCTGGGTCATCAACTTTGGTTCTCTTATTATGAAAGGGTCTTTTATACATAATATTATATAAAATGATGAAAAAAAGTTCCAATTATGCTACGTGTGTTGTTGAAAGATCCTATACACCGTTGAGTGTAAGGAGAATATTCAATGGCGAACATGTGAATTTACGAGTAGCATGTATGATCTCGAGGAGGGCGACGTGATGTATCCGTTGAGTTTACATATAAAGAGAACTGAGAAGACTGTCAAGACTTATGCAAATATAAAATCTGAACAATAACAACAGCCTGCAAACATTATTCTTCAAATGCCTATTTCCTCGCGATTTTTTAGAATATGTGACTTTGCAACTACTTTAATACTTCTTTAATGAATGAAAGCCACAAAAAGACAAAAGGGGAACAACAGAGATGAGCTGAAAAAGTAGAGAGAGGGAGAGAAGAAAAAGAGATGAGGGAGGGAGGGTAGACGGATGTGTAAAAGTGAAAGCCGTCGACTTTTCAAATATTCACATGCCATCAATCGTTTATGCCTCTTTTACTAGCCACCTCAACAGTCGGCTCACGAGGAGACACAAAGCGAGCATTGGATTGGACTCCACACACAACACTCGCCATCAACAAACTGATCAATATTGCACGAGCCCCATACCCACACGGCCTTCTCACCTTCCCGGCCACCCAGCCAGTCACCCAAACATGCAGATAAGACATAAAAAACAAATCTAACTGATGGCCAAACACAATCATCCTTCCAATCTACCGTTCGCGAATTTATCACCCGTTTATTAGCTTTGAAATTACCTACCTCAAAGAACTGATTTATACCGCAGCCTTCCATTCTCTCTCTCTCTCTCTCTCTCTCTCTCTCTCTCTCTCTCTCTCTCTCTCTCTCTCTCTCTCTCTCTCTCTCTCTCTCTCTCTCTCTCTCTCTCTCTCAATCCGTAGCGCCACTCCGGGCTCATAAAGAATCAGACTACACTGATATTAACTTCAAACTCTCCAAACACTAATATTTGTGTCACGCGTCCCAATCTACTTATAGGATCAAAGGCTCGCGTCGCTTTGTGGAGTAATGGAACGCTTTGTATAAAATATGGACAGGGAGGGAGGGAGAATATACGGGCCAGCTGGGCGGCGGACGGGTGGACAGACGGACGGACGGATTAGGGACTGAGAAATGGAGACACTAAGGAACGGACGGATCGCGGAGGAGGAGGAGGAAAAAAAGACGGAGGAGGAGGAGGACGGAGAAAAAGAGCGGAAAGTTCAAACAGATGAGAAAACGAATACTACGCACTGTCGTAATCAAACATCGCTCTAGGGAAATTGGAACAGAGAACGTTCATTTATTTCAATATTATAATCCTCGGCTGTGATGTAATTAACCGTACCGTGACTGATGCGGACTAAACACGAAATTCATCCCTTCCTTCCCCCTTTCCCCCTCCCCAACACCCCAGCACACCCTCACGCACTCAATGGCCGAGGAAATGGTAGACGAATGGCTGACGCAGGAGCTGGATGAGGCGGGCACGGCACATATGGATTACCGAGGGACGAGGCGGGATTAGCGCTGCGGGTTTAAGGGGAACTCACGCGGAAGGGACGATTTATGCGGCATTGTGGCCGAGGACATTGCGGGAGGGAAGCTGGAGGGAGCCGCAGCCAGCCTTCCTGACGCGGGGTGGCGAGGCGAGGTGCGCGAGGTGAATGGCAATGCAGGGACGAGCACTTGAACCCCTCGCCTCCCGTACCCACCTGCTTGACACCTGAGTGAAGGGCGGATATAGATACTTTGCCTCCTTGTCGAGTACTATTGCTTCGCCTTTTGGGTACCGTCGGATTTTGCACATGATATAAGACTGTTTTGAATATGAAAAGGAAGGATAACTAATAATTACCCATGGCTTACAACAACAACAACAACTACTACTACTACTACTACTACTACTACTACTACTACATCAACCCCCAAAAATGAGTAAACACAAACCCAAAGAATTCCAGCCAGCAACGGACACAGGCACTCAAGAGTATAAGAGAAAGAAAGTAGTACCAGAGAGCGAGCAGAAGAAAGATGAGGAGGAAAACAAAAGAATCACGATAACAAGCAGTAGCAGCAAAGAATCCTTGAGCCGGTGGAGGGGAGGGGAGGCAGGGGATCGTGGGGGAGGGTAAAGGGGTTGAGACAAAGCGCTTTATTTTCATGTCAATACAAGGAGGCGCCTCGACCAACACCACACCGCCGGAAGCCTCAGACAGACTCGGTAAGTCTCTACTAACAAGCATTCCTTCGAGGCCACATTAACCCTGAGGAGACGGCATAGATACAAGCCTGAAGAAGAGGAGGAGAATGAGGAGGAGGGGAAATAGCAGGACGAAGAAGGGAATGGGATTGGGGCACTATTAGCTTAGAGGCAGGGAAGGTATACAGGAAAGAGGAAGGTAAAGGAGAGGGGAAGAGAAGAGAAAGGGGATTGCTAGCTTATAGGACAGAGGGAACGTAAAGAGATGGAGGCGGGGAAGTATCTGGGAAAGGTAGCGAGGGAGGGAAAGTAGGAAGGTCTGCAGGAGGAGGAGGAAGGAGAGAGGAGGAGGACTCTCATCAGGGTTTGCGGCACCTCGAGCGCTAAGTTTAAATTGTTGTTATTGTTGTGGGTACGACACCGTTCCCTGCAGGCTGTGTGTGTGTGTGTGTGTGTGTGTGTGTGTGTGTGTGTGTGTGTGTGTGTGTGTGTGTGTGTGTGTGTGTCGCAGTGATTGTGTGGTAGTGGTTGTCTGGTAGTTGTGTGTGGTTGTGTGGTAGTGGTTATGGTGGTGGTTGAGTTCACAGAATAAGATAAATGGATAGATAGAGGAACGGAGATACATACATACATTCATACAGAAAGATAGACGACCGCACACAAAAATACACAATAAAAAAGTATAAAAAAAAAGAGGAAGAAAAGCACACAAAGACAAGACTGACAGACCAAACAATAAATTCAAATTCAAACAAAAGACATTGAGACCAGAACGCTAAACCCAAACACAGACAGACGAACTACCTAAACGGGAAACTAAGAAAACGAAGCAACACATTATACACGGAAACTCGAATAAGCAGAGACAGACGGAAAGGTAATATGACTCCAATTACCTGCTGACACACACACACACACACACACACACACACACACACACACACACACTTCTTCCCTCACCCCACACACAGTCTATTTCACAAACAGCTGCCTCTCCTCGTAACAGCCATCTTCTCCGCTTCAGGTCCTGTCAACAGCGTCTCGCACGGCTCAGAAACACACACGAGGAAGAGAGGACAGAAAGAAGCCCCGACAGTGCCATCTCAAGACGAAAACGACGTTGACGAATCCCTCGGGCTTTGGCGCTCTGACAGACAATCAAGAACATCACCAAGAGTTTTCAGCAGCCCTTTGCATTCGGGGGACGATAAGCACGACGTCGGAGAAGCGGAGTTAAGGGTCTTGGAAGGGTTTCTGCGCAGCGCCGGTCTCCTGGGTCCCTGGAATGAGATGCTTAAAGAGACGGAGATGCGACTCACCCACAGGACATGGAAAATAATGACCCTTTCTGTCCTCATTTCCCGAGAGACAACTAATTTTAGAAGCATTTACAACAACACAAGACCCGCCGCAGTGTTGTCATGGCGCTTCCCCCTGCGGAGTATGCGCGCTCGGGCCAGGCAAGACGCGGCAGATGTGAGCCCATGAAAGAATGCAGATGAGGGTTTACGGTGCATCAAAGTGGAGAGTAGAGGAAAATAACTCGGCTTTTGCGGGAAATACAGGCTATTATTTTTTCGTTTGTTAATCCTTCTTTGACAAAAACCCATTAGTGTATTAGTGTATTTTCGTAAACTCGGTGATGCTCTTGCTATGGAAACGGAAAATGTTGAATTGGCTCGAGTATATCAAATGTTTCATAAGGGAAATTATCTAGAAGAAATAAATACAATGGTTTAACCCAATGAGAAGAGCTTTTTTTCGAGATAAGAGATCGAAATAGATAGCTAAAGATAGAAAGGAAGACACACACACACAGAAATAGACAGAGAATATTATACAAGTAATCTGAGAGCAAACAATGGTATTAACATGAGAGAAAATAAAAGTGCAAGGTAAAAGCATTCCCTCATCCGCTTATCAGCAAAACAGGAACTCAGACAACAAGGAAGCACTCACCACAGCACACGTAATGGACACTAAAACTACTACTGCCCTTTAATAACTTCCTAACATATATATATTTAATTACTTGCTAACATATATTTACTATTTACATTTAACCCCACAATCCTTCCTTTCTATGCTCTCTCTAAACTTACATTTCTTAAGTAACACCACAACCACCACCAACCACCACCACCACCACTACGACCTCTACTGACCAGAGACCTAAGCAGCCTCAGCCACCGCCACCACCTTGACACTAGAAGCCCAAACCTCAGTAATCGACTTTAGCGCCACTTAGAGCAAATCCTCCGTCTCCTGCATTAACCGCTACAGCATTAGTCCTCGCCTTCACAGCCTCTCTC
Source organism: Eriocheir sinensis (assembly GCF_024679095.1). Taxonomy (NCBI): domain Eukaryota; kingdom Metazoa; phylum Arthropoda; class Malacostraca; order Decapoda; family Varunidae; genus Eriocheir; species Eriocheir sinensis. Next base: position 5,824,548 of record NC_066535.1, read on the forward strand.
TGTCTCTGTCTCTCCTTCACAGCCTCCCTCTCTCCTCTCTACTTCTCTCTCTCTCTCTCTCTCTCTCTCTCTCTCTCTCTCTCTCTCTCTCTCTCTCTCTCTCTCTCTCTCTCTCTCTCTCTCTCTCTCTCTCTCTCTCTCTCTCTCTCTCTCTCTCTCTCTCTCTCTACTGTAGCCCTAAATTCATGGTCCTTTCGTCTCCCATTTATGTTTCACTTTTTTCGCTCTTCCTCTTCCACCCCCTCCTCCTCCTCCTCCTCCCATCTCCCCTCCTCCTCCTGCTCCTCCTCCTCTTTACCATCTTCCAGCCGAGCCTCTCACCCTCCCTCCAAATCCTTCAGAGTTGGCTTGATTGATTATTGTATTAATCGTACTCTGGGAGCACGCCAGGATGAGGGTCGGGAGAGGTGGTGATCCGTCTCGCGAACAGGGGCGTACACGCACGCACGCACACACACACACACACACACACACACACACACACACACACACACACACACACACACACACACACACACACACACACACACACACACACACACACACACACACACACACACACACACACACACACACACACACACACACACACACACACACACACACACACACACACAAACAACTCCCCCTTCACACATACGTAGCCCACATCCTACACACAAACACATCCTAATCCAAAACAGTTTCCAAATTCAGAAGAAGAAAAAAGAACACAGTCGAAAAAAGGGGCAAAAAATATAAGCAAGAGAAAAAAAAAATCAACCCCAAAATTCGCCAGCGGCTCTTGTATTTTCTTTCGGCGGAATATCGTCTTTGCGGTGGCTGAGTCAACGCCGCCACTGTTTTCACGGAGACTAATCCCATTATCAACCACAATTCAGCCCTGTCCATAATTCCACCCTTGATACTGTCCTGGTGGAGCTGGCGGCGGTGTAGGTTGGGATGGTGGTGGTGCTTTAACAAGTGATGGTGGTGGTAGTGGTGATGGTGAGTTGGATTTGCGGAGGTAATGGGCGCTGGTGGTGATGACGGTGTTGATAGTGGAAGTAAGGTTAGCGATGATGACTGGCAAAAAATAAGAAGAAAAAAAATTACTGCACACACACATAAAAAAAAAGAGTCGTGTGTAGTGTGTGATATGTGTATGTGTATGTGTGTGTGTGTGTGTGTGTGTGTGTGTGTGTGTGTGTGTGTGTGTGTGTGTGTGTGTGTGTGTGTGTGTGTGTGTGCGCGCGCCTCACCCGTGTAATTACAAAAGGCAGGTGAGACGTGATTAAGCAGTCAAGTGTTAGAATGATGGCCGGATAACGAGGGGTTGGGTGTGTGTTTTGACAAGGCCGTGTTTGCATACAGAGGAGGACGGATGCGTATTTCCATTCTCTGTACGGGTATGTGGCGCCCATCACTGAACAGGTCAGGTCAGGTTTGGCTAAGTTATGTTAGGTTTAGTTGGTGTCATTTAGGGTAATTTAGAGTAAGAATCACAATGAGAGTATTTTCCAGAACTCCCCGTGGTTATTTTCGGAGATACAGCCGAGTGTCTTAATTTATAAATACCCGTACTGAGATTGGAAATATACCAAAGGGACGAATGACAGGAGTAAGAGAAAACAAACGAAGGATAATTGTGGCATGCAATAATGATAGGAATGATAACTGGAGCGAGAGAAAGAGCAAGGGAGAGTGAGAGAGAGGGTGGAAGAAATGGACGGAGAGGAAAGAGCGGGAGAAAGAAAGTGTTTGTGGAATACTGAGCTGAATGCTTTGACGAGGGGCGAGCGTGAGTGGTGGTGAGTGGCAGCGATGGTGGTGATAGCAGCGGTGTATAGACTGGGGCTGGGGTGGCGAGGCGTCCCTTGCGTCATGCCCCAACGGCCTCGCTTTTGATCCTGTTGTTGATTTTCAGCATCTGGTTGTGGATAGGTCTGACGGTGACGGTAGGAGAGGGAGATAGGGGACACTGCGACGCTCCTGCCACTAGTACAGAATCATATTTCGCACTTTTATTTCCTTTTTGGGGTATTTGTTATGTTAATTGTTATCAGTTTCCAATCAAAGACTCCTAACGTGAACTATATACTCAATAAATGACTTAAAAACGCTATATTGACTTATAACGTACATATAACGAAACTAAATGAGACTATATGGGAGTGAGTGTATACGGGCAGAAAAGGAGTAGAGTAGGCGGGGAACATGTGTGCAGTAATTGATTGATGGGAAACTAAAATAAAAAACACACACGGAACACAATGGTACGTCAACAGTACAGCACAGGGCGGGCGGGTCGTAAATAGGAACACATACAAAGTAATGAATTGGCTCACAAATAAAGCAATAACATATGATGAGAGGAGGGAGCCAGTACACACACACACACACACACACACACACACACACACACACACACACACACACACACACACACACACACACACACACACACACACACACACACACACACACACACACACACAATGAAAATACAGAACAAATTCATTTATTCATACATAGAAAAAAACACGAGTCAAGTAAAGGAAAAATAAGTGGAAACGAAAATGAAAGAGCTAAGGTCAAGAACATGAGTTGCAGTCTTTACTAATTTTTCCAGGAACAAGGCAAAACGTGTGTGTGTGTGTGTGTGTGTGTGTGTGTGTGTGTGTGTGTGTGTGTGTGTGTGTGTGTGTGTGTGTGTGTGTGTCTACCCTCGTATTACTGTCTGCGCTTTTTTTTATTATTGTAGTATATTAGATTTAATTGCCTACTTTTCTTATCAAATTTGCATATTATTAGTTGTCCTCATTATGCTGTGTGTGTGTTTGTGTGTGTGTGTGTGTGTGTGTGTGTGTGTGTGTGTGTGTGTGTGTGTGTGTGTGTGTGTGTGTGTGTGTGTGTGTGTGTGTGTGTGTGTGTGTGTGTGTGTGTGTGTGTGTGTGTGTGTGTGTGTGTGTGTGTGTGTGTGTGTGTGTGTGTCGGTGCATACAGATGGCCAGGTATGTATAAACGAGGTGGGGCTCAGGGGCGCTACTGGACGTCGGTACAATAAAGGGGGAGTGGATTTACGCTGCTAATGGTTAGAGGAGTCAAGGTCCAACACACAGAGGGAGAGTATGTGCTGCCGTGAGTATGTGAGTATAGAGAATTAGGAGGAGGATTAATAGTAGTAGTAGCAGTAGTAGTAGTAGTAGTAGTAGTAGTAGTAGTAGTAGTAGTAGTAGTAGAAGTAGTAGTAGTAGTAGTAGTAGAAGTAGTATTAGCATTAGTAAGAAGAGGGGTAGGCGGAGCTCAGCACAACTATGGCAGCATCAGATGACTTGGTTGTTACAGATTTATTACATCTCCTCAAACGCACGCTGTAGCACACACACACACACACACACACACACACACACACACATAAACAGTGCATACTTCCCCCAATAAAAACAACTCGACGTTATCTGGAATACCGTTTGACGATAAGGATAGGCGCGGCGCGGAGGAAGAGGCACGCGGAAGGCCTCAGAAAGCACGGCAGCGGCGGGCGGGGAGTTCATGCAGAGTGCGCTGCTTGGAATCTCGGTTAAGCGACGGCGCACAGGCGGCTTGACAAATTCACGTCATTACCGCACCTCGCCCACCCAGCCGAGGCGCGGGAACGGGAGGGTTTGAGCAAGAGGAATATATTGGACTTTGTCTTTGGCGGAGGCAATATGCTCGGGAGATAGCTTGCTTGCTTCACGGGCGGGATACGAATCGCTGTTTGGTGACTTCTATGCAAACAATTCATGGTGCTAGTTTGTGTGGGGGTGGGGGAGAGGGTGGGTGAGGGTCTATGTGTGTGTGTGTGTGTGTGTGTGTGTGTGTGTGTGTGTGTGTGTGTGTGTGTGTGTGTGTGTGTGTGTGTGTGCTCTGCTACGGTTGGATATGCCGGTCTTTTTTTAAAGTTGAAGGGGCACAGCTGTATGGCCACAAGCACGCTGGGGTACAATGCGTAGTAATGTGGAAGGGAGTGGGGATCAAGTTTCCATCCCCTTACGCTGTAAAGACTGGTGGCGGTGTGTGGGGAGTATGGAGCGACGATGACTCTCTTATGGCAGGCCAGAATAATGAAATGATTGTGGCCGAACACTTAACAACCGTATTCGTCGTACTATTTCCCTTCGTGTCTCTCTCTATATCTCTTGTTACCTATGAATGTCTCCCTCCAGCGCTATCCATCCGTTTCTGCTCCTCCGTGTCTGCCTACCTTCTATCCTTCCTTTCTTGTTGTTTTAGAGTGAGTTAGCGATATCACTCGAGGATACTGAAGCTTCAGGTAGAGTTAATTATATGACGTCACCGAAATCCTAAATCACGCACAAGAATATATAGCTTCACACTTGTGGTTGGGACGTAAGAATAGATTTTATTGAGAGAGGAAAAAAGAAATGTAGTGTTGGACCATAATTCTGTTGGGAGGGATGGACTGCATGCGGCGGGGAGAGGTGACGTGGGGAGGGGGATGAAGGGAGGGAAGAAAACTGAGGGATGGTGGGAGGGGGGAGGTGCTCTGACAGAACTCTCCCCTTTACACATTGAACTCGTTCTATGGAAAGGAAAGATCGAAAGCTTACGCCGCCCTCACTGTCCACACAAAGCCCCTGCCAACGAGAGAGAGAGAGAGAGAGAGAGAAGCACCAAAGCACATCTTCCATTATATATATTTTTGTTCTTCACTGGAGGACGAACAGATTGAGCACGTTAATGACATCTAGCGGCAAAGACAAGGTTATAGAAAACAGAGAGACCGGGGAAGTAAGAGGGAGGGAAAAAGGAAAAGAAGAAGGGTGAGGGGGGGATGAAACAAGAGAAGGGCGATAGAAAGGTAGGGCGTCCCAGGAAAATCCGATAGAGCAGCAATGGCAGGCGGGTGTAGTTATGTTGCAGGGCTTATAAATGTTAGAGTCACCCTTAGCTAACGGAGGGAAGAGAACGGGCAGCATCCACTCTGTACCTGTGTTAATGGTTAATTGAGAGCATATTTGATGGGCGACACACACACACACACACACACACACACACACACACACACACACACACACACGAAAAGATCTGTAAAAAAAAAGTCACCAGCTTCCTCAAAATAATACTGTAAGAAACTCATCCCCAAACCGTCAGCTGTATTGGATAAACTTTCTTCCTCCTTGACCAACGGCGGCAGAGGGGAAGGAGGCACCCGATTCCTATATTCCTGAACCCGAAACCCTGCGGCAGAACACTCGGCTAACATATACCCCTTATTCTTTTCCTCTCTCTCTCTCTCTCTCTCTCTCTCTCTCTCTCTCTCTCTCTCTCTCTCTCTCTCTCTCTCTCTCTCTCTCTCTCTCTCTCTCTCTCTCTCTCTCTCTCTCTCTCTCTCTCTCTCTCTCTCTCTCTCTCTCTCTCTCTCTCTCTCTCTCTCTCTCTCTCTCTCTCTACCGCTTCCTATTTCTCCTCTAGGTGTTGCTCCTCCATTCCTCCTTCTCCGCCATTCCTTTCCTCCTCCTATTCTTCCTCCCTTTCCAATTTTATCTTAAGCACTGACTTCTCTCTCTTTTACTTCCTTTCACACACTTCCGCTCCCTATTTTTCCCTTCAGCGCTCTCCCTCTGCTCCTCTTCCAACTCCTCCATGCATGCCTTCCTCCTATCCTTTTACCTTTTTCTTCCCAACTTCACGATAAACACAGACTTGTCTCTTTTACTCTTTTCCTTCCTTTTTCTATATCTTACTCCCTATTTATCCCTCCATCACTCAACCTCTGTTCCTCCTCCGCCATACCTGCCTTGCTTCCTTCCCAACCATATCTTAGACACATTCTTCTCTGTCTTACTCTTCTCCTTCATGTTTCTCCCGCCATTTCCTCCTCCCTATTTCTCCTCCCAGCTCTCTCCCTTCCTCTGCTCCTCTTCCGCCCTATCAACATTCCTTCCTTCCTTCCAAACTCTACCTTTAACACAGACTTCTCTCTCGTATTCTTATCCCTCCCCTCTCTATCCCATCTCTTTCTCCCTCATTCTCCCTTCAGTGTCCCTCCTGTTCCTCCTCCGTCATACTAGTCTTCCTTTCGCCCTTCCTTCCTACCAAACTCTACCGTTTACACAGACTTCTCTCTTACTTTTTTCCTTCCCCTGACTATCTCTTCCTCCCTCCAGTGCTCCCCCTCAATTCTTCTTCCTCCTCCGCCATGCCTGCCTTCCTTCTATCCTTCCTTCCGTCCCATCTCCACTTTAAACACAGACTTCTATGCCAGGGGGTTCGGCCGTGACGCGCCTCGGTAATTGGAGCACAGGGCTGATGGATCCAATAAGCAATATATCTGCCCTGCTGAATTTATTTTCCCTCTACACGAAGCAAGGTGTAAGTCAGACGCTTTTTGCTCTCTCGCTCCCTCCCTCTCTCTCTTCGCCTCTCTATGCTCCCCCTTTTTTCTGTTTTTCTTCACTCTTCATCCTCAGTATGTTTCCTTCACCTCCGTTACCTCTGCCTCGAGCCTCATCAAACACTAAAGGTTCTGAAGAAAGAATGGTAGGTTCATGGGGCTGCCTGGAGACCTATGAAGGATCGAGAGAAGATGCAACGTGGAGGTGTTTGAAGTACTCCTCCTTTTCCGTTTTTTACTCCACTCCTCATCCTCAGTATGTTTCCACCACCTCCATTACCTCTCCCCTTCCCCCAATCACTATGGACTCTGAGTATCGAAAGGTAGGTTCATGGAGCTACCTGGAGACCTATGAGGGAAGGACCAGCAACGTGGAGGCATGTGTAGTTTTGTTTGGGGGAATCTGTTTATGGACGTTAGGGAGACGGGGACGGCGGAGGAATATAAATTAGTTTACCTTCATTAATCACCATTCCCTCAACTTTCAACAACTCTCCCAAACTCTCGTGCCCACATCAGCGTTGTTGTTGTTTTTTCCCCCTCTCACACACAAATAATAATCCCCCTTTTCCTCCTCTTCCTCCCCTACCCCTCCACACCCCACAAGGCCTTTAATATGTATGGGTATATATATTTTTTCACGATTCACCGCTCACCCGCACACACACGAGCAACCAGGGGAAAATATTATCGGTAGGTCTATTTCTCTTCTCAAAAAATGCATGATGGTTCAGCAAACACTCCAACAAAACTAAAATTTGTTATTCGAGGCTGGATATAATGTTTAGGGGAGACACATACATACTTGTAGGGGAGAGAAGTACTATGCATACGGACTGTGTGCAATGACTAATGAAATGACGCAGGCATAGGAGTAAGGGTCATATTCTTAAACATTTCAGACCTAAGCACACATAGTTGACAAGGCTTTCGTAGGAGTTTGTCACTTCCTTGGATAATTTTATGACCCTGGTGGAAATTTTACCCTTAGTTTGTACCTTGAACCTAAAAGAACACACAGGAGAACCCGATTGATCTTTTGGCCATTGTAAATAGTTGACATGAGGGGTGGAAACATCTGACAATACCGACCAAGTCAGAGGTCGGCGAATCTTAGGTTTAATTTAATCATAAGTTATTGTTCGCCTGAGAGGTAGACGAAAAATGAGGGACGTTGTAATGTAGAGGTAAACACGAGTCCCTTCACACGCGTCCTCTCGCGCCGCGGCCACGAGTCTTGCTTAAAGCTGAGGGGGAAGTGCACTCTTTCGGAGGAACTCGTCGCTCCGTGAAGGTGTAAAGGGTCCGTGTGAGGGTGGCGGTGCTCCTCGTGGTATTGATGGGTGTTTTACACATACACCCCCACATACACACTTATACAAGCACACCTACATCAATACACACACACACACACACACACACACACACACACACACACACACACACACACACAATATTATTTATGTTATGATTTTATTGATGTTATTGTTATCTTTATCATTAACATCATTATCATTATCATTATTTTTTTATTATTACTGTTATTATTATATTTTTCATTAATGGTATGAACATCATTAGTATAATTGTTACTAAAATCAACATTATCAAAAAACGACGTACATTTTTCGCAATCCTCCTTTTGAAAAACCATTTTTTTAATTAAAACTTAGTTAATTTAATGTTCTCTGCAGTACACTAACTCAAATTAGTTCAGCTGCATTTCAATTATTTTTTTTTTATAACAGACCAGAACACCGGATGGGATCGCCAACACGACAAATAACTGCTGCTGTGTGTGTGACAGCAAGTGCACAGCGCTGCAGGACAAACGTAAACGAGCCTGCCGCGGGGAGGAACAAAGGAAAGGATTAAGAAAACTTCCACGAAGTCTTATGGAGATGTTGATGAAATCTTTGCACAAACGTCCTCTGTTTTCCCAGTGGTTGTTGGCTTAGCATTATGTTGCAGACTTCGTCAACATGACAAGTTTATTTTCTTTTCTACACAATGTTTTTTTTCATTCAGGCATTTAATTATATATGTAATATTTATAAGCTTGTAGTGTGCTGATGCGACTCTCGGTCAATGGTAGGTCAACTCATCAGCACTTGTGTTGACGCAGGTGTGTGTGTGTGTGTGTGTGTGTGTGTGTGTGTTATACAAGAATGAAAAGAAAAAGAATAACACGCCTCCGCTACCCACACAGCAAGAAAACCAATAGCAAAAGCAAACACCGACATCATTTTCGAGATAGATAATTATATAAGCAGCGGCGGTTATGAATATGCAAAGCGGTAAAAAGGAGCAAATATATGAAAAAAAATAGAAGGAAACATGTATCATAATAATAATAATAATAATAATAATAATAATAATAATAATAATAATAATAATAATAATAATAATAATAATAATAATAATAATAATAATAATAATAATAATAATAATAATAATAATAATAATAATAATAATAATAATAATAATAATAATAAATGATATTAGAGGATGATACCAATGACAGCTTTTCTGACGATGTGCGAAATGATTAACAAAATTAAGAAAACTATAATCAAGAAAAATATGGAGACGCTCTAACGTCAGATATTTAAGCTTATCCATTTATCTCTTCACATCCTTTTCATTGAACTCCTCCCTGCCTCTTTTCGCCCTTTCAGTCTTGTCTTTCACGTCTTACTTGTCCTCCAGGAACGGTCTCTAGGAGCAGTGCGGGGCCAGCAACGTGTTATTCCAAGAATGATCGGCGACATGAACGAGATGAGAGAGACACTCCCTTGGCTAATCCAATCGTCCAACTTTCTCCCTCTGGCTCCCGCAGGTAATTTAATTTTCTGCTCCACACCTCAACGCCAAACGCCAAGTGATCACAGCCGTCCCCCCCTGAGTAAAGTCACGACGCCATGAAGCAGCCCCACGCATTAGCAACGCCCAAACCAAAGCCTCTATACAACTTACTGTTCCTTGAAATTCCGTTTAATGAAGCGTTTGTGTCATAGTCCTATTAATTATGTATTTTTCTGAACAGATAAATAATGCCCTGAGATTATTTCGTTTCTAGTCGTAATGATATGGCACACCATACGATTATCCTAAAAACACAATGGTTGTATGTACGTAATGAGGTAAGTAAGAGAGGTGTTTAGGGTGGATACGTAGGCTTAATTGATAAAGAAATGTAAGAAAATTATGCGAGTTGAATAATGGGGATGTTTATAATCGAAAAATAAGAGAAACAATAAAACCTAGGTGGCCACAGTGAAAGAGTCGGTGGCTAAAGTGATCGTTTACCTCTCCCCCCCACCCCCCATCCTCTGTAGCGCGCTTACTTATGCTTCGAAGCTGATGTTTAGCGTTCTCTGACACTAATGGTGCTCGCTGACCCTGTGGACGGGGCTTTACTAAGACAAGCAGTATGGCTGACACCACGCTAGTATAGATAAATCCCTTAAGGATGCAATATCAAGAACAGCAACAGTGGAGAGGGCGTGGGGAGGCATGCTCGTTATCCTTCTCCTTGGCTCGAGCCGAAACAGGCGAACAAGCACTCACGCCTCGACGGTCATTCGCTTCACCGGCCGTTGCTACCCTCCCCCTACTACTATACTCCACTGGCTACCTCTCCCCCCTGCCACACCGCACTGGACTAGCCCCTCTCATCGTACATTTAAAATTGAAAAAGCACCACCAAAGTCATCTATACCAATCACACATGACCTGCAAAGTGCTAAAATTACGATAAGCTAAAAAATGGCACTTGACTACGCCTCGCTCAGCGTACATTCAAAAGTGGAAGAACGATACCAAAGTCGTCTACACCAATCACACATGAACTGCAAAGTACTAAAACTACGACGATGAAGGTGGAAAGATAAAATAATGTGGTGGTGTATGAGCTATTTTCCCTGCAAAAAGACCTAACGTATGATTAAATTTTATGAATCACATTTCACTTATGAGGTACAACAAACATGAATAATGATACTGATGATGAGAAATGAAATAATAGTGGTGGTGGAAGAGGTATATTGAACATAGGCTTAATTAATGTTTTGCCAACTAAACTACAGCCTTAACGAGACAAGACCGTACACCTAATTCAAACCATCAGAATAGCAGCACATCACTCCACAATCTCCCTCACCTTTTGTATGGATGTGTGTCGCCTGGGCCTTGGCCGTGTCCTCCGTGCCCACGACCCCCGGCAGGGCACAACGCACCACAACACTTGCCTAATGAAACTTCGCGACGCTCTGAGATAACGGCCGATATGAGAGTGTCAGAGAGAGGTGGAGGGAGCTGGAGGGTATTAGGGAACAGGTGGGTGGGTAGGAACGGAGTGGGGAGATGGGGTGGCAGGTGAAGGAGAGGAGTGGGGAGATGGGGTGGTAGATGGGGGGGAGGAGTGGGGAGGAGGGAGGAACAAGGTGACGCGGGACCTCGCCCGCCAATGGGAAGCGCGGACGACACGTGCGCGGCATCCCAGTGTGAGTTGCCTCCTTCACCTCCACGAGTGAAGTTTTCATTGCTACACGAGTCTCAGTCTTAACGTGCAAACTGTAACCAGGACGACACTACAGCGGTACCACCTTCAGGAGAGAGGAGTGTTGGGGCGCCTGTGTCAAGTCTAGACAAGGGTATAGAGTCATCCTACGTCACCTACGTGTGACGGGTAGTTGCCACACGCTGCCACAATTCGCTAACCTAAAGCACCTATAACTACTGTACAGCCGTGGGAGGTCAACAATAATTGGCAACACTTCCATGATTTCATAACAAAAAAAAGGACAACGAGTATGTTGCAGCAAGAAGTGTGACTGATTCCACGAACACGAGTATGAAAAATTGCTGAGATTATCGACTGACTACCTAAGCATCAACTAATTTGTCAGGGTAGCGAGTAAGGAAATAGGTCACGCAACCCGGCCATGGAAAACATACTGATAATAAGTCATA